>NW_017194172.1:0-20867 GCF_001704415.2 Capra hircus
TCATCATCGTGTGGCATGAGGTATGTGGGCTTATAGGGCCAGATGGTGCGGCAGCTAAACAGCCAGAGAATGAGGAGAAAACCAAAAGTTAACTAGAGAGTCATGTCTTATATTCTTTCAGAGGTTACATCCCCCACCATGTTATCAGATGATTGAAATGTTGTCTTTCTTCCAAGTGAGAGCTTTCTCTTTCCCTTAAATTTCCAAGTTGTAAATATTAGCCTCAGAATGAATCCCTAAGATTTCCATTTCTCTTGAAATAGTGGCTTTTATAGTCAATGATCTGTTTCCCTTTTCCTTCTGTCTCCTCCCAAAAGTATCCCAAGGGTCACAAATTTTAAATGAAGATATTAACCCTATTCTGTTGCCTTGGCCTCATTCCCAAGTACTATATTATATTAAAGTGGCATGAAACAATAAGATTAAAAACCTGAGGCTCTGACTATGTAGCAGAGATCCATGCTTAACTCAGTATCTCAGAAGTTATAAAGTTGAGAGCAGTTTTGAAGAGCCTACTGAGAACCGACAGGGATAACCTTAGGTCATCCTTAGTCACACTTGATGGCTCGGTATGTTTTGGATCATAGTAAATAAATCCCTGCTCAGTCCTGAGTAATAAATACTTTATATCTAAAAACAAAGTCAGGTGGACCTTAGGAAGCATCGCTATGACAAAGCTAGTGGAGGTGATGTAATTCCAGAGCTATTTCAAATCCTAAAAGATGATGCTGTAAAAGTGCTGCACTCAATATGTCAGCAGATTTGGAAAACTCAGCAGTGACCACAGACTGGAAAAGGTCAATTTTCCTTCCAATCCTAAAGAAAGGCAATGCCAAAGAATGCTCAGACTACCATACAATTGCACTCAACTCACATGCTAGTAAAGTAATTCTCAAAATTCTCCAAGCCAGGCTTCAGCAATATGTGAACCATGGATTGATTTCCAAATGTTCAAGCTGGTTTTAGAAAAGGCAGTGGAATCAGATATCAAATTTCCAAAATCCACTGGATCTACAAAAAAGCAAGAGAGTTCCACAGTAACATATATTTTTGCTTTATTGACTATGCCAAAGCCTTTGAGTATGTGGATCACAATAAACTGTGGAAAATTCTGAAAGAGATGGGAATACCAGGCCACTTGACCCACTTCTTGAGAAACCTGTATGCAGTTCAGGAAGCATCAGTTAGAACTGGAGATGGAACAGCAGACTGGTTCCAAATAGGAAAAAGAGTATGTCAAGGCTGTATATTGCCACACTGCTTATTTAACTTATATGCAGAGTACATCATGAGAAACACTGGGCTGGAAGAAGCACAAGCTGGAATCAAGATTGCTGGGAAAAATACCAATAACCTCAGATATGCAGATGACACCACCCATATGGCAGAAAATGAAGAGGAACTAAAGAGCCTCTTGATGAAAGTGAAAAGAGGAGAGTGAAAAAGTTGGCTTAAAGCTCAACATTTAGAAAACTAAGATCATGGCATCCAGTCTCATCACTTCATGGCAAATAGATGGGGAAATAGTGGAAACAGTGGCTGACTTTGTTTTTTCTGGGCTCCAAAATCACTGCTGATGGGTGACTGCAGCCATGAAATTAAAAGGCGCTTACTCCTTGGAAGGAAAGTTATGATCAACCTAGACAGCATGTTAAAAAGCAGAGACATTATTTTTACTGACAAAGGTCCATCGAGTCAAGGCTATGGTTTTTCCAGTGGTCATGTATGAATGTGAGAGTTGGACTATAGAGAAAGCTGAGCACCAAACAATTGATGCTTTTGAACTGTGGTGTTGGAGAAGACTCTTGAGAGTCCCTTGGACTAGAAGGAGATCCAACCAGTCCATCCTAAAGGAGATCAGTCCTGGGTGTTCATTGGAAGTACTGATGTTGAAGCTGAAACTCCTACACTTTGGCCAACTGATGCGAAGAGCTGACTCATTTGAGAAGACCCTGATGCTGGGAGGGATTGGGATCAGGAGGAGAAGGAGATGGCAGAGAATGAGATGGTTGGATGGCATCACCAACTCAATGGACTTGAGTTTGGGTGGAGTCCAGGAGTTGGTGATGGAGAGGGAGGCCTGGCATTCTGTGTTTCATGGGGTTGCAAAAGAGTTGGACAAGACTAAGCGACTGAACTGACTGACTGAAACTGCATTCCTGCCCGAGTTCCTTGAAATCTCCTTCCTCCAGCTGCTCTAATCATATAATTCTCTGACATTCTTTCTTCTTATTTCCCTGCTCTGCCTTAAAGTATTTGACAGGAATGCATGATTAGTACCATTTGTGCTGTTAAGGAAACTGAGAGTCAGAGAGACTGCTCTTTCTGCATACAGGTTGTTCTCAAAGCATTCAGATACAAGGGCTCATTTGAATTCAGGCCTTTTCAACAAAACCACAAATAGTACATTAGCTTTTCCATGAGCTAGTATTCCTTCCTGCAGGGATAGTCACTGTCTCAGATTTTGAAATCTTGGAGAGCAGCGTATCTCATATGTTCTCAAGTTTTCTGTACCAATTTCAATGTCTGGCCAAAATGGCCCTTCATAAGATGTTTATTGTATTGGGTTGGCCGAATGAACTTTTTGGCCAATCCAGTGTCAAAGAGCTAGGCAGTAAGTGTGAAGATATTTTGGTCTGGGAGGAAATTTTGACTCCCCCTAATTTGTGCTCAAGTTAGCAACTTCTTCACTATCCTACTCTACCTTCAACAAAGAAACAGAAGTATCCATTGGTGTGGACCACACACGCATATGTAAGCACTCCCTGATTTGCGCTTTCAAGGCAAGAGTCTGATAAGAAGATACATGGCCCTTACAATTACTCCTGCCTTCCCATTCTCTCCTACCTGACTGAACCGTGACCACAGTGCCTCTATCGCAGTAGTCAATGAATAGGAGAATGTTAATCACTTTGGCTAGTGGCATTTTTTTTTTTTTCCTTTAGAAACCCCTGGAACATGGTAATATCAGATACTCAAAAATACTTGAGTCATAAAATCTCAAAAGATGATTAATGGCAAAAGGCAATTAGTCTAATCCCTGTGTGTTATTGATGATATAAAATCAAAACGAAGAGGAGTTACTTGATCTTAGTTATCAAAAGCAACAGATTTTTGCTAGCTTGACTGAACTGAGACAGAAAATGACTTGCCCTCCCTACAATCTATTATCCAAATTGAGATTGAATATAACTGCTCTGGAGAATGTCTAGAGCAGTTAAGCATTTGACCCAAAGAAATTCAAATTAAATATGAAAGTGGTGATAGGGCCCTTGAGGAAATACTTCTGCTGGACTTAACACCCCTGACCTGTTAAAGATCAGCTACTCATTGGTTAATGCCAGGGTCAAGATTATGGATGTCTAACAAGAAGGGCTACAAGGAAATGCTTTCTCATCATGAGCCAAGGTTAATGTGGGTTTTTATTGGAAACTCAGGAGGCTGTAATATCAGGAGTATTAGTCACACAGCCTGGGTTTTGTCACTTTCAAGATTAAATAACACATGGTGACTGAGAGGCTTAATGTCTAAGGTAGGGACTCATATCTTTCAGTTTTCTTTAAAGGTTTATGTGTATTAATAAAAGTGAAGTGAAAGTGAAGTTGCTCAGTCATGTCCAACTCTTTGCAACTCCATGGACTGTAGCCTACCAGGCTCCTCGGTCCATAGCATGCATTTTTCAGGCAAGAGTACTGGAGTGGGTTGCCATTTCCTTCTCCAGGGGATCTTCCTGACCCAGGGATTGAACCCAGTCTCCCGAATTGCAGGCAAATGCTTTACCATCTGAGCCACCAGGGAAGTTTGTATTAATAAAGGATAATACAAATATGTATCCCAATGCAAAGTATATTCAAATATTGACATAATGGAGAATCACTGGATGATATTTAAGAAATATAAGTTGTTCTAGTAACCACGATTTTAAAAATCAGTAAACTATTAACTGTCAAATGATAGTATTTATCATGTTGCATCAAAAATTAAGAATTCTATCATCCTAAACATATACTTAACCAGTCCATTATAAAGTTGATCAGTCCTGGGTGTTCTTTGGAAGGAACGATGCTAAAGCTGAAACTCCAGTACTTTGGCCACCTTATGCGAAGAGTTGACTCATTGGAAAAGACCTTGATGCTGGGAGGGATTGGGGGCAGGAGGAGAAGGGGACAACAGAGGATGAGATGGCTGGATGGCATCACTGACTCAATGGACATGAGTTTGAGTGAACTCCAGGAGTTGGTGATGGATAGGGAGGCCTGGCGTGCTGCAATTCATGAGGTCACAAAGAGTCAGACATGACTGAATGACTGAACTGAACTGAAACATATACTTGGCAAACATAATTTGTTGCTTAGTATTTCCTGAAAAACATAAAAAGTAATTTGTTTTACTGTCTATCCATGTTGCAGGAGGAATGCCATTAGTGTTTCCCAATGATTTCATATGTTTGAATCCTGAGGCAGAGAACTTGAAAGGAAGAGATATTCATTCAGCCTAAATTTTGACAAGCACTATATTTGAGAAATGGATAATTATTGATCTTATACGACTTGGCCAGCTTCAATGTTAAGGAAGGAAGAAAATAAAACAAATCGAGAAAAAAACTAGACTGTCATGAGAGCAGATATGGTCCAAGCAGTGTGCTTAATTCTTCACACATATTGTCATGTGATCTTCATGATAATTTTGGGAATAGGTATAACCATCTTAATTTTTATAGATGTGGAAATTGAGGCAAAGAGAAGTTAAATGATATAAGTACATGACCTATGACAAAACCTACATTTGATCCCTTGATTTTCTGACACATAAAGCCATATTCTTTCTTTAACCCCCTGGTGTCTAAGATTTGCTGACTGTATATACACAAATAAATCAATGACCCATTAATAGGGATGTTAAGTAGCTGTCACGTCACAAGAGTAGTGAAACTAAAATAATTGAAGGCACATCCTTAAGAATGGCCCAGTCATATTTAAGGTGCTGAGCTTCAACTAGCAAAACTGTTGTGAGGAAAATGAAATTTATTGACATGTATGCAATCATAGATTTAGACATTTTTATCTTGAATACTTCTTGAGATCTTTTAATCAAACTATTCCTCTTACAGAGGAGAAATATGATATCCAGGAGGTGGCATGCTTTGCCCAAAGTAAGGAAGTAGGAAACTGAGACCTCAAGATACCTAATTATAATCCTGGTTGTCTTATGACTATTTCACACTTCTTCTATTAACCAGCCAGTATTAGAATATAGAGAATCAATTCCAAGTGACATTTTCTGAATTCCATTACTTTACTCAGGGAAAGAATATCAGGTTGCTAAGAGTCATGTCTCAAAAACGACAGAATGATCTGCGTTCATTTCCAAGGCAAACCATTCAATATCATAGTAATTCAAGTCTATGCCCCAACCAGTAGGGCTGAAGAAGCTGAAGTTGAATGGTTCTATGAAGAACTACAAGATCTTTTAGAACTAACACCCAAAAAAGATGTCCTTTTCATTACAGGGGACTGGAAAGCAAAAGAAGGAATTCAAGAAACACCTGGAGTAAGAGGCAAATTTGGCCTTGGAATATGGAATGAAGCAGGGCAAAGGCTAATAGAGTTTTGCTAAGAAAATGCACTGTCATAGCAAACACCCTCTTCCAACAACACAAGAGAAGACTCTACACATGAACATCACCAGATGGTCAACACCAAAATCAGATTGATTATATTCTTTGCAGCCAAAGATGGAGAAGCTCTATACAGTCAACAAAAACAAGACCAGGAGCTGACTGCGGCTCAGATCATGAACTCCTTATTGCCAAATTCAGACTTAAATTGAAGAAAGTAGGGAAAACCACTAGACCATTCAGTTATGACCTAAATCAAATCCCTTATGATTATACAGTGGAAGTGAGAAATAGATTTAAGGGACTAGATCTGATAGAGTGCCTGATGAACTATGGAATGAGGTTCGTGACATTGTAGAGGAGACAGGGATCAAGACCATACCCATGGGAAAGAAATGCAAAGAAGCAAAATGGCTGTCTGGAGAGGCCTTACAAAGAGCTGTGAAAAGAAGAGAGGCGAAAAGCAAAGGAGAAAAGGAAAGATATAAGCATCTGAATGCAGAGTTCCAAAGAAGAGCAAGAAGAGATAAGAAAGCCTTCCTCAGTGATCAGTGCAAAGAAATAGAGGAAAAGAACGGAATGGGAAAGACTAGAGATCTCTTCAAGAAAGTTAGAGATACCAAGGGAACATTTCATGTAAAGATGGGCTCAATAAAGGACAGAAATAGTATGGACCTAATAGAAGCAGAAGATATGAAGAAGAGGTGGCAAGAATACATGGAAGAACTGTACAAAAAAGAACTTCATGTCTCAGATAATCACGATGGTATGATCACTCACCAAGAGCCAGACACCCTGGAATGTGAAGTCAAGTGGGCCTTAGAAAGCATCACTATGAACAAAGCTAGTGGAGGTGATGGAATTCCTATTGAGCTATTTCAAATCCTGGAAGATGATGCTGTGAAAGTGCTGCACTCAATATCCCAGAAGATTTGGAAAACTCAGCAGTGGCCACAGGACTGGAAAAGGTCAGTTTTCATTCCAATCCCAAAGAAAGGCAATGCCAAAGAATGCTCAAACTACCGAACAATTGCACTCATCTCACATGCTAGTAAAGTAATGCTCAAAATTCTCCAAGCCAGGCTTCAGCAATATGTGAACTGCGAACTCCCTGATGTTCAAGCTGGTTTTAGAAAAGGCAGAGGAACCAGAGATCAAACTGCCAACATCCACTGGATCATGGAAAAAGCAAGAGAGTTCCAGATACACATCTATTTCTGCTTTCTTGACTACGCCAAAGCCTTTGATTGTGTGGGTCACAATAAACTGTGGAAAATTCTGAAAGAGATGGTAGTACCAGACCACCTGACCTGCCTCTTGAGAAACCTATATGCAGGTCAGGAAGCAACAGTTAGTACTGGACATGGAAAAACAGACTGGTTCCAAATAGGAAAAGGAGTAAGTCAAGGCTGTTTATTGTCACCCTGCTTATTTAACTTGTATGCAGAGTACATCATGAGAAATGCTGGGCTGGAAGAGGCACAAGCTGGAATCAAAATTGCTGGCAGAAATATCAATAACCTCTGATATGCAGATGACACAACCTGTATGGCAGAAAGTGAAGAGGAACTAAAAAGCATCTTGATGAAAGTGAAAGAGGAGAGTGAAAAAGTTGGCTTAAAGCTCAACATTCAGAACACGAAGATCATGGCATCCGGTCCCATCACTTCATGGGAAGTAGAAGGGGAAACAGTGGAAACAGTGTCAGACTTTATTTTTTGGGGGGCTCCAAAATCACTGCAGATTTTGATTGCAGCCATGAAATTAAAAGACGCTACTCCTTGGAAGAAAAGTTATGACCAACCTAGATAGCATATTCAAAAGCAGACACATTACTTTGCCACAAAGGTCTGACTAGTCAAGGCTATGGTTTTTCCAGTGGTCATGTATGGATGTGAGAGTTGGACTGTGAAGAAAGCTGAGCACTAAAGAATTGATGCTTTTGATCTGTGGTGTTGGAGAAGAATTTTGTGAGTCCCTTGGACTGCAAGGAGATCCAACTGGTCCATTCTGAAGATCAGCCCTGGGATTTCTTTGGAAGGAATGATGCTAAAGCTGAAACTCCAGCACTTTGGCCACCTCATGCAAAGAGTTGACTCATTGGAAAAGACTCTGATACTGGGAGGGATTGGGGACAGGAGGAGAAGGGAACGACAGAGGATGAGATGGCTTGATGGCACCACTGACTCGATGCACGTGAGTCTGAGTGAACTCTGGGAGCTGGTGATGGACAAGGAGGCCTGGTGTGCCACAATTTGTGGGGTCACAAAGAGTCGGACACGACTGAGCGACTGAACCGAACTGAACTGAAGAGTCCTGCAGCTAGAACCTGGAGTTTAGAGGATGTGGGGGAACCAGAAATAAAAGAACATGAGCTCTGGACACTGGATGGGCAGATTGTTGATTTCCCTTTGCCCCTATTCATGAAGGACATCAGTAGAAAGTGGAATATATCATGAGTATCAGGCTAGATTCTGATAACATTGGGAAGTAGCAGACAGCCTGGTGAGGTTGCTGACTGTACGGCAAACATCTTCTATACATTGAGCTGGCCTTTAAGGCTTTTTAAGCTAGAAAATATGTTCAGGTATCCCACTAAGTACTGTGAAGAAACAGCATGCTTCCTACAGTATGTTCTAATATTAATAGGTGGAGGAAATGAGAAACTCAGTTATCGCCTGTCTTGGAAAAGAATGGAACAGATAATTTTACTTCTGTTTAGTAGATGTTGGGACGCGTGATCATTCTGTTTAGATGTTCATCAAGTTTCAGATGCTTATCATGCCCACAGGAATAGGTCTCAATGCATCATAAGGGAAACCAAGCCCTTTGACATGAACACAGATGATGACAGAAGGGCTAAAGAGAACCACATGCTAGCAGAACAGAACAAGGTAAACTGTCAGATGACTTGGCCGCAATCTTTGCTAAAGATACTGCATAGCTGAATAGCAATATGGCACAATCACAATTTCTTTGTGGATGGCATAAAAAGCATCCAAGCTCAAATATTTGACCTCCTTAAATATAAGGGAATGTGTTGATTCATAATGAAGAAATACATACTAAACAATTTTAAGACATTATGAACCATTACCATGGCAAGGAAGTTGTTACTACAAAGCAGTTTAGTACTACAAATGAGGGACAAATACGGGTGGATGTTTACATTCTTCACAGCATCTTAGGAAATTCATAGTTAGAATCACTTTTAAATGACATAAAACTATAAAGAGGAGAGAGTTATATTTCCTAAAGTTGTTTGAGACACAGCACTTTTAAAATCAGTGTCCAATGTAAATACTAAAAACTTTTAGTTTTAAGCGACAAGTGTGTGCTAAGTTACCTCAGTTGTGTCCGACTTTTTGTGACCCCATGGACTGTAGCCCATCACATTCCTCTGTCCACAGGATTCTCCAGGAAAGAACACTGGAATGTGTTGTCATTTTCCTCTTCCAGGGTATCTTCCCAACTCGGGGATCAAACCTGCGTCTCTGTAGCTCTTGTGTTATAAGCGGATTCTTTGCCTCTGAGTCACTGGGGAAGCCATAACTACCCCGTTCTTAATTGTAAACCAATATTTTAAATCATCCTTGACATGTCTATTTATGATCTCTAAGACTTCACTTCAAAACAGTAACTTACTGGGTTGTTTCACAGTACCATCATTCAGTCTTCTTTGCAATGATACTTATGATTTGCAATTGCTGAGGCATATCCCTCAGAACAAAAGCCAAATGTGTTTAAATTTCTAGTCCTGTTTTAATTTAAAAATATGATTTGACATGTTTTATAAGCCAGAGGCCATAATGTTTAGGGATGTGGGCTCTAGAGAGAAATAGCCCATGTTGAAATGTTAATTTTTCTAGATCATAGTTGTTGTAACTTGCACTGCTGTCTCCTCAGTTTCCTCATCTGTAAAATGAAGTGATAATATTAATAGCATCTGCCTCACAGAGCTAAAAGAATATCTAAATAAGGAGCACAACCTCAAGCATTATTAGCACTTGGTGATTTCTATTTTTGTTAGCATACCAAGCTAACAATGGTTGACACGATTTCACAGTAATGTGCTTTCCCCAGATTATTTGCTTGTTAGTTTTGTTTTGTTAAAAATAACTGAGTGTGTGCTATATGGTAGGCCCTTATTGATTATCTGTTTTATATATAGTGGTGTGAAATATGTTAATCTGAATCTCCTAATTTAGAGCTATATTCAATATTTTGTAGTAACCTATAAGGGAAAAAAATCTGAAAAAGAATATATATCTGAATCACTTTTTTTTGTATACCTGAAACTAATACAATATTATAGATATATATTTCAATAGAAAAAAAATGAGTAAAAAAAACTAGAGTATCATAATTGCAAGATAATTTATAAGCCTTCAAAGATTAACTTCCTATTTTATGAGAGATATCAAAGAAATTTCTACCTTTAAATTTTTATATCTTCAGTATTAAAGAAGAAAGAAAAGAAAGTAATCAGTGCTTTGGCTTCATCATGAAAGAAGCCAAATTATTTCTTTGGGCTTTCTCCAAGGCTTGCTATTATCCCTTACAGTTAAAAGGCCATGGCCACAGCAACCTCAAATTCATTTCTATGACACCTTGCAATAACCTTCTCATTGAAGGTACCCAAAAGAATATTTTTTTTTCATTACAAAGCCTAGAGTATGTTTAATGGGAGCAAAACACAAAAATACTCAGTTCAATTTTAGCAAAGTCAAGAGTATATTAATGATAAAATTAGGTTAGGAACCCTTATCTAACACGGAAATATAGATGCCCTACTACTATTCTTAAATTGAAGCAAGAGATCAGCAAATATACCTGCAGAAAAGCTCTAAAGCTCCATGCTGTATTTGCTAAGCAAAGGAAACTTTGGTTGCAGAAGTCAGTCATTTAGAACAAACCAGGAAACCAATTTTATACAGTATTTTGGGGATGCATGGGTTCAGAGATTGCCTGATTTAAAGGCACAGTGATGGAATGGTGATTTAGAGATTGGGCTGACTTACATAAGCAGGGTAGAATTTAAGGTGAAGGGAGTGAGACAAGGTCATAGGATCTAGGGCTAGAGTCTATGTCATTAAAATTGTATTTTGTTCAGTGTGGCTTTTTTGCAGTAATTTTGAATTTTTAAAAGATATTGCTTTATTATATAGGCAAGCACCAGAGATATTGACCAGGATTTGGCTCCAGATCACCAGAGTAAGATAAATATCACAATAAAGTGGGTCACACAGATGTTTTGGCTTCCCCCTGGCTATAAAAGTTATGTTTACACTATCTTGTAGTCAATTCGACGTACAATCGCCTTGTTCTTAAAATCAAAAGTACCTATTACTAAAAAATGCTAATCACAATCTGAGCCTTCAGGGAGTTGTAATCTTTTTATAGTAATAACATAAAGATGATTGATCTTCAGTCACCATAAAAGTTTAATAATAAGTTTGAAATATTGTGAGAATTACCAAAATGTGGCAGTGAGATATGAAGAAGGTAAGTGCTATTGATAAATAAGGTACCAATAGACCAAATCCAGAGAAGGCAATGGCAACACACTCCAGTACTCTTGCCTAGAAAATCCCATGATGGAGGAGCCTGGTAGGCTGCAGTCCATGGGGTCTCGAAGTTGGACACGACTGAGCGACTTCACTTTCACTTTTCACTTTCACGCATTGGAGAAGGAAATGGCAACCCACTCCAGTGTTCTTGCCTGCAGAATCCCAGGGACGGGGGAGCCTGGTGGGCTGCCATCTATGGGGTCGCACAATGTCGGACATGACTGAAGTGACTTAGCAGCAGCAGACAAATCAGTCTATTGCAGTCAATACAGGGCTGCCGTAGACTTTCAATTTTTAAAAACCAAAACCAAACAAAACACAATATGGTAACATGTGGTAAAGCAAAGCACAGTATAAGAAGGCATGCCTTTATTTGATTACTGTGTTGTTTGATACTTCCTTAAATTTTGTGTCTGAGTTGAGTGCCTCACTCTTCTCACCCTAGTTCTGTCTTGTCTGAAGCAAGGATTCTGAAGGAGGGCTGATATTGACTGAGAGGGGTTGGTTAACATCCAATTCTACTTTTACTTGGAGTTAGAGTCAGTGAACAGTCAGTATGTTTTTAAAAGAGGGTTGAAGCATTTTAATCTCATTATATTACAATTATTTTAAAATCTGAATGATTATCTACTACCATGTTTCAATATTGCAAGCCAGATATTGAAATGTTGAGAAGGATAAAAGGAAGAGAGCATGTTTATAATTCCTCTTTATTCTGCTCAGTGTCTATTCTAAACCTTCTCTAATTTCTCTAGATCTTCGACTTACCCCCTCACCTCCTCTTTCTTGAACAATTTTAAACCACGCTGTCTCCTCTGTGTCTGTTTACAGTCTATCCCTGTCTACATTGTCAAAGGAATAGAAGGCTACATTTCTGTCTAAAACTAATTATTCCACAAGGCATTGAATCCGATGTTCTTCTATCTTATCTTTTTATATTTTTGCCTTTTAATTATATTTTGAACTCAGAGATAGTTCCACAAATCTGTCTATAAAAGTAACATTCATTGAGAATCTCATGATTCTAGTTTTTAACCTTGATTTTTTCACTTTCAAACTTATTTTGACATTCGTTTTCACAGTTTCTATGTTCCATATCCATGTACCACCATGGTTGATTATAATCATTTTACCATTTCTATACACATATACCAATTTAGCTTCTCTTCACTCACAAGCAACTCTGACAACCACTAACACCCAATTTCAATGGAAAATGTTAGATCTGTATTTTACTTGAACTTTACAAGTTTAATACCAAATATCACTGACCATTTAATCTTTAGAACTCTTTTGCCTTGACATTACCATTTGGATGTTCTATTTTTCCTGCGTGTGTATACTAGGTCATTCTAGTCATGTCCGACTCTTTGCAACTCTATGAGATGTAGCCTGACTGGCTCCTCTGTCCATGAATTCCCTAGGCAAGAATACTGGAATGGGTTGCCATGCCCTCCTCCAGGGGATCTTCCTGACTCAGGATCGAACATGCTTTTCTTGTTTCCTGCTTTGGCACGTAAGTTCTCTACCACTAGCACTACTTGGAAAATTCTCTATTTTTCTTATTATTTCTCTTGTTTTGCTTCCTCATTTTCTATTTCTTTGCTCATTCTTGTGTCCCTCCAAATTCTTATTCCTAGCCTTCTTTTTCTAAGTTAAATAATATCTCTGGATAATCTTTAACATGACAATGGCTTAAAATATGTTTATGCTAATGACTCATAAGGTTGCCTTACCAGCCAAGATATCTTCCAGGTGAATCACACTCACACTTGCACTTTTCACAAGATATATGAGAGGAAGGCAATTAGCTCATCTTTAAATGTTTTGAATTATTGGATCATCTAGTTTTAATAATCTTAGTGAAGATGATCAACAATAACCCTTAACTTTTCTTTTTTTTTTTTAAATTTTTATTTTTTTTAAATTTAAAATCTTTAATTCTTACATGCGTTCCCAAACATGAACCCCCCTCCACCTCCCTCCCCACAACATCTCTCTGGGTCATCCCCACGCACCAGCCCCAAGCAAGCTGCACCCTACGTCAGACATGGACTGGCGATTCAATTCTTACATGACAGTATACATGTTATAATTCCCATTCTCCCAAATCATCCCACCCTCTCCCTCTCCCTCTGAGTCCAAAAGTCTGGTATACACATCTGTGTCTTTTTTCCTGTCTTGCATACAGGGTCGTCATGCCAACTCCTAAATTCCATATATATGTGTTAGTATACTGTATTGGTGTTTTTCTTTCTGGCTTACTTCACTCTGTATAATTGGCTCCAGTTTCACCCATCTCATCAGAACTGATTCAAATGAATTCTTTTTAACGGCTGAGTAATACTCCATTGTATATATGTACCACAGCTTTCTTATCCATTCATCTGCTGATGGACATCTAGGTTGTTTCCATGTCCTGGCTATTATAAACAGTGCTGCGATGACATTGGGGTACATGTGTCTCTTTCAATTCTGGTTTCCTCGGTGTGTATGCCAGAAGTGGGATTGCTGGGTCATAAGGTAGTTCTATTTGCAATTTTTAAGGAATCTCCACACTGTTCTCCATAGTGGCTGTACTAGTTTGCATCCCACAACAGTGTAGGAGGGTTCCCTTTTCTCCACACCCTCTCCAGCATTTATTGCTTGCAGATTTTTGGATCGCAGCCATTCTGACTGGTGTGAAGTGGTACCTCATTGTGGTTTTGATTTGCATTTCTCTAATAATGAGTGATGTTGAGCATCTTTTCATGTGTTTGTTAGCCATCCGTATGTCTTCTTTGGAGAAATGTCTACTTTTAGTTCTTTGGCCCATTTTTTGATTGGGTCGTTTATTTTTCTGGAATTGAGCTGCAGAAGTTGCTTGTATATTTTTGAGATTAGTTGTTTTGTCAGTTGTTTCAGTTTGCTATTATTTTCTCCCATTCAGAAGGCTGTCTTTTCACCTTGCTTATATTTTCCTTTGTTGTGCAGAAGCTTTTAATTTTAATTAGATCCCATTTGTTTATTTTTGCTTTTATTTCCAGAATTCTGGGAGGTGGATCATAGAGGATCCTGCTGTGATTTATGTCTGAGAGTGTTTTGCCTATGTTCTCCTCTAGGAGTTTTTATAGTTTCTGATCTTACATTTAGATCTTTAATCCATTTTGAGTTTATTTTTGTGTACGGTGATAGAAAGTGATCTAGTTTCATTCTTTTACAAGTGGTTGACCCAGTTTTCCCAGCCACCACTTGTTAAAGAGATTGTCTTTACTCCATTGTATATTCTTGCCTCCTTTGTCAAAGATAAGGTGTCCATATGTGTGTGGATTTATCTCTGGGCTTTCTATTTGTTCCATTGATCTATATGTCTGTCTTTGTGCCAGTACCATACTGTCTTGATGACTGTGGCTTTGTAGTAGAGCCTGAAGTCAGGCAAGTTGATTCCTCCAGTTCCATTCTTCTTCCTCAAGATTGCTTTGGCTCTTGAGGTTTTTGTATTTCCATACAAATCTTGAAATTATTTGTTCTAGTTCTGTGAAAAATGTGGCTGGTAGCTTGATAGGGATTGCATGAATTTGTAAATTGCTTTGGTAGTATACTCATTTTCACTATATTGATTCTTCCGATCCATGAACATGGTATATTTCTCCATCTATTAGTGTCCTCTTTGATTCTTTCATCAGTGTTTTATAGTTTTCTATATATAGGTCTTTAGTTTCTTTAGGTAGATATATTCCTAAGTATTTTATTCTTTTCGTTGCAATGGTGAATGGAATTGTTTCCTAATTTCTTTTTCTACTTTCTCATTATTCGTGTATAGGAATGCAAGGGATTTTCTGTGTGTGATTTTATATCCTGCAATTTTACTATATTCATTGATTAGCTCTAGTAATTTTCTGGTGAGTCTTTAGGGTTTTCCATGTAGAGGATCATGTCATCTGCAAACAGTGAGAGTTTTACTTCTTCTTTTCCAATTTGGATTCCTTTGATTTCTTTTTCTGCTCTGATTGCTGTGGCCAAAACTTCCAGAACTATGTTGAATAGTAGCGGTGAAAGTGGGACACCCTTGTCTTGTTCCTGACTTTAGGGGAAATGCTTTCAATTTTTCACCATTGAGGATAATGTTTGCTGTGGGTTTGTCATATATAGCTTTTATTATGTTGAGGTATGTTCCTTCTATTCCTGCTTTCTGGAGAGTTTTTATCATAAATGGATGTTGAATTTTGTCAAAGGCCTTCTCTGCATCTATTGAGACAATCATATGGTTTTTATTTTTCAATTTGTTAATGTGGTGAATTACATTGATTGATTTGCGGATATTGAGAATCCTTGCATCCCTGGGATAAAGCCCGCTTGGTCATGGTGTATGATCTTTTTAATGTGTTGTTGGATTCTGATTGCTAGAATTTTGTTGAGGATTTTTGCATCTATGTTCATCAGTGATATTGGCCTGTAGTTTTCCTTTTTTGTGACATCTTTGTCAGGTTTTGGTATTAGGGTGATGGTGGCCTCATAGAATGAGTTTGGAAGTTTACCTTCCTCTGCAATTTTCTGGAAGAGTTTGAGGAGGATAGGTGTTAGCTCTTCTCGAAATTTTTTGGTAGAATTCAGCTGTGAAGCGTCTGGACCTGGGCTTTTGTTTGCTGGAAGATTTCTGATTACCATTTCAATTTCTGTGCTTGTGATGGGTCTGTTAAGATTTTCTATTTCTTCCTGGTTCAGTTTTGGAAAATTGTACTTTTCTAAGAATTTGTCCATTTCTTCCACGTTGTCCATTTTATTGGCATACAACTGCTGCATAGTAGTCTCTTATGATCCTTTGTATTTCTGTGTTGTCTGTTGTGATCTCTCCATTTTCATTTCTAATTTTATTGATTTGATTTTTCTCTCTTTGCTTCTTGATGAGTCTGGCTAATGGTTTGTCAATTTTTATTTATCCTTCAAAGAACCAGCTAAAAAAATCAATAAAATTAGAAATGAAAATGGAGAGATCACAACAGACAACACAGAAATACAAAGGATCATAAGAGACTACTATCAGCAATTATATGCCAATAAAAGGACAACTGGAAGAAATGGACAAATTCTTAGAAAAGTACAACTTTCCAAAACTGAACCAGGAAGAATAGAAAAATCTTAACAGACCCATCACAACACGGAAATTGAAACTGTAATCAGAAATCTTCCAGCAAACAAAAGCCCAGGTCCAGACGGCTTCACAGCTGAATTCTACCAAAAATTTAGAGAAAGCTAACACTATCCTACTCAAACTCTTCCAGAAAATGCAGAGGAAGGTAAACTTCCAAACTCATTCTATGAGGCCACCACCCTAATACCAAAACCTGACAAAGATGCCACAAAAAAGAAAACTACAGGCCAATATCACTGATGAACATAGATGCAAAAATCCTTAACAAAATTCTAGCAATCAGAATCCAACAACACATTAAAAAAGATCATACACCATGACCAAGTGGGCTTTATCCCAGGGATGCAAGGATTCTTCAATATCCGCAAATCAATCAATGTAATTCACCACATTAACAAATTGAAAAATAAAACCATATGATTATCTCAATAGATGCAGAGAAAGCCTTTGACAAAATTCAACATCCATTTATGATAAAAACTCTCCAGAAAGCAGGAATAGAAGGAACATACCTCAACATAATAAAAGCTATATATGACAAACCCACAGCAAACATTATCCTCAATGGTGAAAAATTGAAAGCATTTCCCCTAAAGTCAGGAACAAGACAAGGGTGCCCACTTTCACTACTATTCAACATAGTTCTGGAAGTTTTGGCCACAGCAATCAGAGCAGAAAAAGAAATAAAAGGAATCCAAATTGAAAAGAAGAAGTAAAACTCTCACTGTTTGCAGATGACATGATCCTCTACATAGAAAACCTAAAGACTCCACCAGAAAATTACTAGAGCTAATCAATGAATATAGTAAAGTTGCAGGATATAAAATCAACACACAGAAATCCCTTGCATTCCTATACACTAATAATGAGAAAGTAGAAAAGAGAAATTAAGGAAACAATTCCATTCACCATTGCAACGAAAAGAATAAAATACTTAGGAATATATCTACCTAAAGAAACTAAAGACCTATATATAGAAACTATAAAACACTGATGAAAGAAATCAAAGAGGACACTAATAGATGGAGAAATATACCATGTCATGGATCAAGAGAATCAATATAGTGAACTTGAATTCAATGCAATGCATATTTTTCTCCATCTATTAGTGTCCTCTTGATTTCTTCACCAGTGTTTTATAGTTTTCTATATATAGGTCTTTAGTTTCTTTAGGTAGATATATTCCTAAGTATTTTATTCTTTTCGTTGCAATGGTGAATGGAATTGTTTCCTTAATTTCTCTTTCTATTTCTCATTATTAGTGTATAGGAATGCAAGGGATTTCTGTGTGTTGATTTTATATCCTGCAACTTTACTATATTCATTGATTAGCTCTAGTAATTTTCTGGTGGAGTCTTTAGGGTTTTCTATGTAGAGGATCATGTCATCTGCAAACAGTGAGAGTTTTACTTCTTCTTTTCCAATTTGGATTCCTTTATTTCTTTTTCTGCTCTGATTGCTGTGGCCAAAACTTCCAAAACTATGTTGAATAGTAGTGTGAAGTGGGCACCCTTGTCTTGTTCCTGACTTAGGGGAAATGCTTTCAATTTTTCACCATTGAGGATAATGTTTGCTGTGGGTTTGTCATATATAGCTTTTATTATGTTGAGGTATGTTCCTTCTATTCCTGCTTTCTGGAGAGTTTTTATCATAAATGGATGTTGAATTTTGTCAAAGGCTTTCTCTGCATCTATTGAGATAATCATATGGTTTTATTTTTCAATTTGTTAATGTGTGTATTACATTGATTGATTTGCAGGATATTGAAGAATCCTTGCATCCCTGGGATAAAGCCCACTTGGTCATGGTGTATGATCTTTTTTAATGTGTTGTTGGATTCTGTTGCTAGAATTTTGTTAAGGATTTTTGCATCTATGTTCATCAGTGATATTGGCCTGTAGTTTTTTTTTTTGGCATCTTGTCAGGTTTTGGTATTAGGGTGATGGTGGCCTCATAGAATGAGTTTGAAGTTTACCTTCCTCTGCAATTTTCTGGAAGAGTTTGAGTAGGATAGGTGTTAGCTTTTCTTAAATTTTTGGTAGAATTCAGCTGTGAAGCCGTCTGGACCTGGGCTTTTGTTTGCTGGAAGATTTCTGATTACAGTTTCAATTTCCGTGCTTGTGATGGTCTGTTAAGATTTTCTATTTCTTCCTGGTTCAGTTTTGGAAAGTTGTACTTTTCTAAGAATTTGTCCATTTCTTCCACGTTGTCCATTTTATTGGCATATAATTGCTGATAGTAGTCTCTTATGATCCTTTGTATTTCTGTGTTGTCTGTTGTGATCTCTCCATTTTCATTTCTAATTTTATTGATTTGATTTTTCTCCCTTTGTTTCTTGATGAGTCTGGCTAAAGGTTTGTCAATTTTCATTTATCCTCTCAGAACCAGCTTTTGGCTTTGTTGATTTTTGCTATGGTCTCTCTTCTTCTTTTTTTTTTTTTTTTGCATTTATTTCTGCCCTAATTTTTAAGATTTCTTTCCTTCTACTAACCCTGGGGTTCTTAATTTCTTCCTTTTCTAGTTGCTTTAGGTGTAGAGTTAGGTTATTTATTTGACCTTTTTCTTGTCTCTTCTGGTATGCCTGTATTGCTATGAACCTTCCCTTAGCACTGCTTTTACAGTGTCCCATAGTTTTGGGTTGTTGTGTTTTAACTTTCATTCATTTCTATGCATATTTTTATTTATTTTCGGATTTCTTCTATGATTTGTTTGTTATTCAGCAGCATGTTGTTCAGCCTCCATATGTTGGAATTTTTAATAGTATTTCTCCTGTAATTGAGATCTAATCTTACTGAATTGTGGTCAGAAAAGATGCTTGGAATTATTTCATTTTTTTGAATTTTCCAAGGCTAGATATATGGCCCAGGATGTGATCTATCCTAGAGAAGGTTCTGTGTGCACTTGACAAAAAGGTGAAATTTATTGTTTTGGAGTGAAATGTCCTATAAATATCAATTAGGTCTAACATATCACTTAAAGTTTATGTTTCCTTGTTAATTTTCTGTTTAGTTGATCTATCCATAGGTGTGAGTGGGTGTATTAAAATCTCCCACTATTATTATGTTATTGTTAATTTCCCCTTTCATAGTTGTTAGCATTTGTCTTACATATTGTGGTGCTCCTCTGTTGGGTGCATATATATTTATAATTGTTATATTCTTCTTGGATTGATCCTTTGATCATTATGTAGTGTCCTTCTTTCTCTTTTCATAGAGTTTGTTTTAAAGTTTATTTTATTGGATATAAGTATTGCTACTCTTGCTTTCTTTTGGTCTCTAATTGCATGGAATAACTTTTTCCAGTCCTTCACTTTCAGTCTGTATGTGTCTGCTGTTTTGAGATGGGCCTCTTGTAGACAACATATATAGGGGTCTTGTTTATGTATCCATTCAGCCAGTCTTTTTCCTTTGGTTGGGGCATTCAACCCATTTACGTTTAAGGTAATTATTGATAAGTATGATGCCATTGCCATTTCCTTTATTGTTTTGGGTTTGAGTTTATACACCCTTTTTGTGTTTCCTGTCTAGAGAAGATCCTTTAGCATTTGTTGGAGAGTTGGTTTGGTGGTGCTGAATTCTCTCAGCTTTTGCTTGTCTGTAAAGCTTTTGATTTCTCCTTCATACTTGAATGAGATCCTTGCTGGGTACAGTAATCTGGAGTGTAGGTCTTTTTTTTTTTTTTTTTTTTTTTCAATCACTGTAAGTATGTCCTGCCATTCCCTCCTGGCCTGAAGAGTTTCTATTGAAATATCAGCTGTTATCCTTATGCGAATCCCCTTGTGTGTTATTTGTTGTTTTCTCCTTGCTACTTTTAACATTTGTTCTTTGTGTTTGATCTTTGTTAATTTAATTAATATGTGTCTTGGGGTGTTTCACCTTGGGTTTATCCTGTTTGGGACTCTCTGGGTTTTTTGGATTTGGGTGATTATTTCCTTCCCCATTTTAGGGAAGTTTTCAACTATTGTCTCCTCATGTATTTTTTCATGGTCTTTCTTTTGTCTTCTTCTTCTGGACTCTTTGATTCGAATGTTGGGGCATTTTAACACTGTCCTGGAGGTCTCTGAAATTGTCCTCATTTCTTTCAATATGTTTTCTCTTTTTTCATCTCAGATTCATTTATTTCTAGCATTCTATCTTCTATTTCACTAATCCTATCTTCTGCCTCCTTCTTCTACCATTAGTTCCTCCAGGGTGTTTTTGATCTCATTTTATTGCATTATTTATGATCTGAGCCACAGTCAGCTCCCCGGTCTTGTTTTTGCTGACTGTATAGAGCTTCTCCATCTTGGCTGGCAAAGAATATAATCAATCTGATTTCGGTGTCGACCATCTGGTGATGTCCATGTGTAGAGTCTTCTCTTGTGGTGTTGGAAAAGGGTGTTTGATATGACAGTGCATTTTCTTGGCAAAACTCTATTAGTCTTTTGCCCTTCATTCTGCATTCCAAGGCCAAACTTGCCTGCTATTCCAGGTGTTTCTTGACTTCCTACTTTTGCATTCCAGTCTCCTATAATGAAAGGACATCTTTTTTGGGTGTTAGTTCTACAAGG
>NW_017194173.1:0-9462 GCF_001704415.2 Capra hircus
CCCGGGAATTCTTGACTGACCACGCAGGAAAGGATCCCTCCTCTCGAGCTATGAGGCGGAAACGGGGCTCCTCTGGAGGTGGGCGGACTCTCGTGCTTATTCTCGAGTGGAGACGGGTATGTCGGGTAACTTCTTGAGTTGCAACAAGGGTGTGAAGGACCGTTTGGAAAGTTCCAGAAGTTAGGTGTGATTAGCTTCGAGACGCCTGAGGGGAAACGGGCGTCATCTCCTGGAGGGGTGAACCTCCTGGATTTTCTCGAGTTGCGGCGGGTGCTCTCGAGTTACGAAGGGGACCTCCGGGACCCGCTCTGGTGGCCTCAGGAAAGGCCAGTCCCCATGCGAGTTGCTCGGGTCCTGTCGGGATTTCTCTCCCGTCGATGCCAGGTCCTAAGACCTTGAGTGGAGTTGGTGCCC
Source organism: Capra hircus (assembly GCF_001704415.2). NCBI lineage: Eukaryota > Metazoa > Chordata > Mammalia > Artiodactyla > Bovidae > Capra > Capra hircus. Next base: position 415 of record NW_017194173.1, read on the forward strand.
CAACCGGAGGATTCCTCTCCTGTTCTGACATGGATCTTGGGTACGTCTGGAGTCTCCCCAGCGGAGTCAGTCCTCGTATGGAGTGGGGCATGCACGTGCTCTTTCCTCCCGAGCTGTAGCAGCAGTTTCCCGCTTCCCTTCGCGAGGATCACGGGGTCTGTGGTTTCCCTCGAGGCTTTCCCACGAGGCTTCCCACAGGGCTGTCCCACGTGCCACGTGCTGTGAGTCTATCCTCGGCTTGAAAGTCGATGCAGTGTGCAGGGAAAACAGGTTTCCCTGGAATGGACTGAGACATCTGGGGGACTCTGGAATGGTGGCACGACACTGGAGTTCCTCTCGCCTTTGCTGTGGAGAGCGCCTCCTCTTTAGATGCGACGGAAACGCCGGGAATTCTTTCCCGAACACGCAGTGAAAGGATCCCTCCTCAAGAGCTAGGAGGCGGAAACGGGTCTCCTCTGGATGTGGGCGGGACTTTCGTGCTTCCTCTCGAGTGGAGACGGGTATGTCGGGGAACTTCTTGAGTTGCAGCAAGGGTGTGAAGGACGCTTTGGAAGTTCGCAGAGTTTAGGTGTGATTACTCTCGAGACGCCGCAGAGAAAATGGGCCTCATCTAGAACTGGAGGCAGAGAACCTCTTGGATTCTCTCGAGTTGCGGCAGGTGCTCTCGACATAAGACCGTGACCTCAGGGACAGTGTAGCAGAAGTGTCACGCTTCCCGTCGTGGGGATCAAGGGATCTTTGGCTTTCCCTCGAGGCTTTCCCACGAGGCTTTCCCCAACAGGGCTGTCCCACGTGCCACCATGGTGTGAGTGGATCCTCGGCTTGAAAGTCGAGGCAGTGCAGGGAAAACAGGTTCCTCTGGAAATGGACTGAGACATATGGGGGACTCTTCGAATGGTGGCACGACCCTGGAGTACCTCTCGCCTTTCCTATTGAGAGCCCTTGCTCTTGAGATGCCAAGGGAACGCCGGAAAAAACTTTCCTTGACTAAGCAGGATAGGATCCTTCATCTCGAGCTGCCAGGCGGAAACGGGGTTCCTCTGAATGTGAGTCTCACCCAGGGGAGTCAGTCCTCGTCTCGAGTGGGGGCATGCACGTGCCTTTCCTCCCGAGCTGTAGCAGCAGTGTCACGCTTCCCTTCGCGTGGATCAAGGGATCAGGGGCTTTCCCTCGAGGCTTTCCCATGAGGCTTTCCCACGTGGCTTTCCCACAGGGCTGTCCCACGTGCCACCGTGGTGTGAGTCGATCCTCGGCTTGAAAGTCGAGGCAGTGCAGGGAAAACAGGTTTCCCTGGAATGGACTGAGACATCTGGGGGACTCTGGGAATGGTGGCACGGCCCTGAAGTTCCTCTCGTCTTTCCTGTTGAGAGCGCCTCCTCTTGAGATGCGACGGGAACGCCGGGAATCTTTTCCGACCACGCAGGGAATGGATCCCTCCTCTCGAGCTATGAGGTGGAAATGGGGCCCCTCTGGATGTGGGCGGGACTCTCGTGCTTCCTCTTGAGTGGAGACGGGTATGTTGGGGATCTTCTAGAGTTGCAGCAAGGGTGTGAAGGACCCTTTGGAATTTCCAGAGGTTAGGTGTGATTTGCCTCGAGACACCTCAGCGGCAAATGGGCCTCATCTCGCCTGGAGGGGACAACCTCCTGGATTTTCTCGAGTTGCGGCAGGGGCTCTCAACTTACGATGGGGACCTCCGGGACCCGCTCTGGTGGCCTCAGGAAAGGCCAGTCCCCATGCGAGTTGATCGGGGCCCTCTCGGGATTCCATCTCCCGTCGATGCTGGGGCCTAAGACCTTGTGTGAAGTCGGTGCCAGAACCTGAGGATTCCGCTCCAGTGCTGACATGGATCTTGGGGTACTTCTGGAGTCTCCCCAGGGGAGTCAGTCCTTTGTCTCGAGTGGGGGCATGCACGTGCGCTTTCCTCCCGAGCTGTAGCAGCAGTGTCACCCTTCCCGTTGGCGTGGATCAAGGGATCTGTGGCTTTCCCTTGAAGCTTTCCCTTTAGGCTTTTCCACGAGGCTTTCCCACAGGGCTGTTCCACGTGCCACCGTGGTGTGAGTTGATCCTCGGCTTGAAAGTCGGGGCAGTGCAGGGAAAACAGGTTTCCCTGGAATGGACGGAGACATCTGGGGACTTTGGGAAGGTGGCACGAACCTGGAGTTCCTCTCGCCTTATCCTATGGAGAGCGCCTCCGCTTGAGATGCGATGGGAACGCCGGGAATTCTTTCCCGACCACGGAGGGAAACGATCCCTCCTCTCGAGCATGGGGGCCGAAACCGGGCTGCCTGTGGATGTGGGCGGGACTCTCGTGCTTCCTCTCGAGTGTAGACGGTTATGTCGGGGAACTTCTTGGGTTGCAGCAAGGGTGTGAAGGACCCTTTGGAAGTTCCAGATGTTAGATGTGTTTAGCCTCGAGACGCCTCAGCGGAAATGGTCCTCATCTCGCCTGGAGTGGTGAACCTCCTGGGTTTTCTCGAGTGCGGCAGGTGCTCTCGACTTACGACGGGGACCTCAGGGACCCGCTCTGGTGGCCTCAGGAAAGGCCAGTCCCCATGCGAGTTGCTCCGGGGGCTCTCGGGTCTCCTCTCCCGTCGATGCCGGGGCCTAAGATTTTGTTTGGAGTGGGTGCTGGAACCTGAGGATTCCTCTCCAGTGCTGACATGGATCTTGGGGTACTTCTGGAGTCTCCCCAGGGGAGTCAGCCCTCGTCTCGATTGGGGCATGCACGTGCGATTTCCTCCCGAGCTGTAGCAGCAGTGTCACGCTTCCCTTGGCGTGGATCAAGGGATCTGTGGCTTTCCCTCGAGGCTTTCCCACGAGGCTTTCCCACGAGGCTTTCCCACAGGGCTGTCCCACGTGCCACCGTAGTGTGAGTCGATCCTCAGCTTGAAAGTCGAGGCAGTGCAGGGAAAACAGGTTTCCCTGGAATGGAGTGAGACATCTGCGGGAATCAGGGAATGGTTGCACGACCCTGGAGTTCATCTTGCGTTTCCTGTGGAGAGCACCTCTTCTTGAGATGCGACGGGAACGCCGGGAATTCTTTCCCCAACACGCAGGGAAAGGATCTCACCTCTCGAGGTAGGAGGCGGAAATGGGGCTCCTCTGGATGTGGGTGGGAGACTCGTGCTTCCTCTCGACTGGAGACGGGTATGTCTGGGGAACCTCTTGAGATGCAGCAAGGGTGTGAAGGAACCTTTCAAAGTTCCAGAGGTTAGGTGTGATTAGCCTCGAGACGCCTGAGCGGAAATGGGCCTCTTCTCTCCTGAAGGGGAGAACGTCCTGGATTTTCTCGAGTTGTGGCAGGTGCTCTCGACTAACGACGGGGACCTGAGGGACCTCTCTGGTGGCTTCAGTAAAGGCCAGTCCCCATGCGAGTTGCTGGGGGCCTCTCGGGATTCCTCTCCCGTCGATGCTAGGGACTAAGACCTTGTGTGGAGTCAGTGCTGGAACATGAGGATTCCTCTCCAGTGCTGACATGGATCTTGGGGTACTTCTGGAGTCTCCCCATTGGAGTCAGTCCTCGTCTCGAGTGGGGGCATGTACGTGCGCTTTCCTCCCGAGCTGTAGCAGCAGTGTCACGCTTCCCTTGGCGTGGATCAAGGGATCGGTGGCTTCCCTCGAGGCTTTCCCCGAGGCTTTCCCACGAGCCTTTCCCACAGGGCTGTCCCCCGTGCCACCGTGTTGTGAGTCGATCCTCGGCTTGAAAGTGGAGGCAGTGCAGGGAAAACAGGTTTCCTTGGAATGGACTGAGACATCTGGGGGACTCTGGGAATGGGGCCTGATACTGGAGTTCCTCTCGCCTTTACTGTGGAGAGCGCCTCCTCTTGAGATGAGACGGGAACGCTAGGAATTCTTTCAGGACCACGCAGGGAAAGGATCCCTCCTCTCGAGCTAGCAGGCGGAAACGGGGCCAGTCTGGATACGGGCGGGACGCTCAGGTTCCTCTTGAGTGGAGACGGGAATGTCGGGGAACTTCTTGAGTTGCAGCAAGGCTGTGAAGGACCCTTTGGAAGTTCCAGAGATTAGGGGTGATTAGCTTCCAGTCGCCTCAGCGGAAATGGGCCTCATCTCGCCTGGAGGGGACAACCTCCTGGATTTTCTCGAGTTGCGGCAGGTGCTCTCGACTTACGACGGGGACCTCAGGGACCCGCTCTGGTGGCCTCAGGAAAGGCCAGTCCGCATGCGAGTTGCTCGGGGCCTCTCGGGATTCCTCTCCCGTCGATGCCGGGGCCTAAGACCTTGTGTGGAGTCGGTGCCGGAACCAGAGGATTCCTCTCCAGTGCTGACATGGATCTTGGGGTACTTCTGGAGTCTCCCCAGTGGAGTCAGTCCTTCGTCTCGAGTGGGGGCATGCACGTGCGCTTTCCTCCCGAGCTGTAGCAGCAGTGTCGTGCTTCCCTTCCCGTGGATCAAGGGATCTGTGTCTTTCCCTCAAGGCTTTCCCACGAGGCTTTCCCACAGGGCTGTCCCACGTGCCACCGTGATGTGAGTCGATCCTCGGCTTGAAAGTCGAGGCAGTGCAGGGAAAAAAGTTTTCCCTCTAATGGACTAAGACATCCAACGGCCTCTGGGAATGGTGGCACGACCCTGGAGTTCCTCTCGCCTTTCCTGTGGAGAGCGCCTCCTCTTGAGATGCAACGGGAATGCCGGGAATATTTTCCCAACCACGGTGGGAAAGGATCCCTCCTCTCGAGCTAGGAGGCGGAAACGGGGCTCCTCTGGATATGGGCGGTACTCTGGTGCTTCCTCTCGAGTGGAGACGGGTATGTCGGGGAACTTCTTGAGTTGCAGCAAGGGTGTGAAGGACCCTTTGGAAGTTCCAGATGTTAGATGTGATTAGCCTCGAGACGCCTCAGCCGAAATGGGCCTCATCTCGCCTGGAGGGGAGAACCTCCTGGATTTTCTCGAGTTGCGGCAGGTGCCCTCGACTTACGACGCTGACCTCAGGGACCCGCTCTGGTGGCCTCAGGAAAGGCCAGTCCCCATGCGAGTTGCTCGGGGTCCTGTCGGGATTTCTCTCCCGTCGATGCCAGGTCCTAAGACCTTGAGTGGAGTTGGTGCCCCAACCGGAGGATTCCTCTCCTGTTCTGACATGGATCTTGGGGTACGTCTGGAGTCTCCCCAGCGGAGTCAGTCCTCGTATGGAGTGGGGGCATGCACGTGCTCTTTCCTCCCGAGCTGTAGCAGCAGTTTCCCGCTTCCCTTCGCGAGGATCACGGGGTCTGTGTGTTTCCCTCGAGGCTTTCCCACGAGGCTTTCCCACAGGGCTGTCCCACGTGCCACCGTGCTATGAGTCTATCCTCTGGCTTGAAAGTCGATGCAGTGCATGGGAAAACAGGTTTCCCTGGAATGGACTGAGACATCTGGGGGACTCTGGGAATGGTGGCACGACACTGGAGTTCCTCTCGCCTTTGCTGTGGAGAGCGCCTCCTCTTTAGATGCGACGGAAACGCCGGGAATTCTTTCCCGAACACGCAGTGAAAGGATCCCTCCTCAAGAGCTAGGAGGCGGAAACGGGTCTCCTCTGGATGTGGGCGGGACTTTCGTGCTTCCTCTCGAGTGGAGACGCGTATGTCGGGGAACTTCTTGAGTTGCAGCAAGGGTGTGAAGGACCCTTTGGAAGTTCCAGAGTTTAGGTGTGATTACTCTCGAGACGCCGCAGAGAAAATGGGCCTCATCTAGACTGGAGCAGAGAACCTCTTGGATTTCCTCGAGTTGCGGCAGGTGCTCTCGACATAAGACCGAGACCTCAGGGACAGTGTAGCAGAAGTGTCACGCTTCCCGGTCGTGGGGATCAAGGAATCTTTGGCTTTCCCTCGAGGCTTTCCCACGAGGCTTTCCCACAGGGCTGTCCCACGTGCCACCATGGTGTGAGTGGATCCTCGGCTTGAAAGTCGAGGCAGTGCAGGGAAAACAGGTTCCTCTGAAATGGACTGAGACATATGGGGGACTCTTCGAATGGTGGCACGACCCTGGAGTACCTCTCGCCTTTCCTATTGAGAGCCCTTGCTCTTGAGATGCCAAGGGAACGCCGAAAAAACTTTCCTGACTAAGCAGGATAGGATCCTTCATCTTGAGCTGCCAGGCGGAAACGGGGTTCCTCTGAATGTGAGTCTCCCCAGGGGAGTCAGTCCTCGTCTCGAGTGGGGGCATGCACGTGCCCTTTCCTCCCGAGCTGTAGCAGCAGTGTCACGCTTCCCTTCGCGTGGATCAAGGGATCAGGAGCTTTCCCTCGAGGCTTTCCCATGAGGCTTTCCCACGTGGCTTTCCCACAGGGCTGTCCCACGTGCCACCGTGGTGTGAGTCGATCCTCGGCTTGAAAGTCGAGGCAGTGCAGGGAAAACAGGTTTCCCTGGAATGGACTGAGACATCTGGGGGACTCTGGGAATGGTGGCACGGCCCTGAAGTTCCTCTCGCCTTTCCTGTGGAGAGCGCCTCCTCTTGAGATGCGACGGGAACGCCGGGAATCTTTTCCGACCACGCAGGGAATGGATCCCTCCTCTCGAGCTAGGAGGCGGATACGGGGCTCCTCTGGATGTGGGCGGGACTCTGGTGCTTCCTCTCGAGTGGAGACGGGTATGTCGGGGAACTTCTTGAGTTGCAGCAAGGGTGTGAAGGACCCTTTGGAAGTTCCAGATGTTAGATGTGATTAGCCTCGAGACGCCTCAGCCGAAATGGGCCTCATCTCGCCTGGAGGGGAGAACCTCCTGGATTTTCTCGAGTTGCGGCAGGTGCCCTCGACTTACGACGCTGACCTCAGGGACCCGCTCTGGTGGCCTCAGGAAAGGCCAGTCCCCATGCGAGTTGCTCGGGGGCCTCTCAGGATTCCTCTCCCGTCGATGCCGGGGCCTAGTAGCTTGTGTGGAGTCGGTGCCGGAACCTGAGGATTCCTCTCCAGTGCTCACATGGATCTTGGGGTACTTCTGGAGTCTTCCCAGGGGAGTCAGTCCTCGTCTCGAGTGGGGGCATGCACGTGCGCTTTCCTCCCGAGCTGTAGCAGCAGTGTCACGCTTCCCTACGCGTGGATCAAGGGATCTGTGGCTTTCCCTCGAGGCTTTCCCACGAGGCTTTCCCACGAGGCTTTCCCACAGGGCTGTTCAACCTCCCATCGCGGTTTGAGTCGATCCTCGGCTTGAAAGTGGAGGCAGTGCAGGGAAAACAGGTTTCCTTGGAATGGACTGAGACATCTGGGGGACTCTCGGAATGGGGCCTGATACTGGAGTTCCTCTCGCCTTTACTGTGGAGAGCGCCTCCTCTTGAGATGAGACGGGAATGCTAGGAATTCTTTCAGGACCACGCAGGGAAAGGATCCCTCCTCTCGAGCTAGCAGGCGGAAACGGGGCCACTCTGGATACGGGCGGGACGCTCGGCGTTCCTCTTGAGTGGAGACGGGTATGTCGGGGAACTTCTTGAGTTGCAGCAAGGGTGTGAAGGACCCTTTGGAAGTTCCAGAGTTTAAGTCTGATTACCCCCTAGTTGTCTCACCCGAAATGGGCCTCATCTCGCCTGGAGGGGAGAACCTCCTGGATTTTCTCGACTTGCGGCAGGTGCTCTCGACTTACGACGAGGGCCTCAGGGACCGCCTCTGGTGGCCTCAGGAAAGGCCAGTCCCCATGCGAGTTTCTCCCGGGCCTCTCGGGATTCCTCTCCCGTCGATGCTGGGGCCTAAGACCTTGTGTGGACTCAGTGACGGAACCTGAGGATTCCTCTTCAGTGCCGACATGGATCTTGTGGTACTTCTGGAGTCTCCCCAGGGGAGTCAGTCCTTGTCTCGAGAGGGGGCATGCACGTCCGATTTCCTCCCGAGCTGTAGCAGCAGTGTCATGCTTCCCTTTTCGTGGAATAAGGGATTTGTGGCTTTCCCTCTAGACTTTCCCATGACGCTTTCCCACGAGGCTTCCCACAGGGCTTTCCCAAGTGCCACTGTGGTGTGAGTCGATCCTCGGCTTTAAAGTCGAGGCAGTGAAGGGAAAAACAGATTTCCCTGGAATGGACTCAGACATCTGGGGACTCAGGGAATGGTGGCACGACCCTGGAGTTCCTCTCGCCTTTCCTGTGGAGAGCGCCTCCTCTTGAGATGCGACGGGAACCCGGGAATTCTTTGCCGACCACGAAAGGGAAAGGATCCCTCCTCTCGAGCTAGGACGCGGAAAGGGGGACCCCTCTGGATGTAGGCGGGACTCTCGTGCTTCCTCTTGAGTGGAGACGGGTATGTCGGGGAACTTCTTGAGTTGCAGCAAGGGCTGTGAAGGACCCTTTGGAAGTTCCAGAGATTAGGGGTGATTAGCCTTCCAGTCGCCTCAGCGGAAATGGCCTCATCTGGCCTGGAGGGGACAACCTCCTGGATTTTCTCGACTTGCGGCAGGTGCTCTCGACTTACGACGGGGACCACAGGGACCCCCTCTGGTGGCCTCAGGAAAGGCCAGTCCCATGCGAGTTGCTCGGAGCATTTGGGATTTCTCTCCCGCCGATGCGAGGCCTAAGACCTTGTGTGGATTTGGTGCCGGAACCTGAGGATTCCTCTCCAGTGCTGACATGGACCTTGAGGTACTTCTGGAGTCTCCGCAGGGGAGTCAGTCCTCGTCCCGATTGGTGGCATGCACGTGCGCTTTCCTCCCGAGCTGTAGCAGCAGTGTCACGTTCCCTTCCCGTGTGGATCAAGGGATCTGTGGCTTTCCCTGGAGGCTTTCACACGAGGCTTTCCCACGAGGCTTTCGCCACATGGTTGTCCCACGTGCCACCGTGATGTGAGTCGATCCACGGCTTGAATGTCGAGGCAATGCAGGGAAAACAGGTTTCCCTGAATGGACTGAGACATCTGGGGACTCTGGGAATGGTGGCACGACCCTGGATTTCTCTCGCCTTTCCTGTGGAGAGCGCCTCCTCCTGAGATGCGACGGGAACGCCGGGAATTTTTGGCCGACCACGCAAGGAAAGGATCCCTCCTCTCGAGCTAGGAGGCGGAAATGGGGCCCCTCTGGATGTGGCGGGACTCTCGTGCTTCCTCTTGAGTGGAGACGGGTATGTCGGGGAACTTCTTGAGTT
>NW_017194174.1:0-9462 GCF_001704415.2 Capra hircus
CCTACTTCAGAGAGGTAACACGCACTGACCAATTTAAATCAACACTTAAATTTTATACTATAATTTAATGTTACACTATGTTTCCCTCCAAGGTCCTCTAAGACAGTAATTTGTTCACTAGTGAGAGGACTATAATTAAACTCAAAATTATTGTATCCGTGGCACCACTGCCCCATCGGTCCAAACCCCATTTACCACAGACTTCACCAACCAACTGTTCTTCATAATGTTAACTCCATCACTTATTGCATTCTCTCCAAAAGAAATTAGTAAGTGAAAAAAAATTAATCAAAAATATTTCACTATCATTCTCTAAAATCCACCTATTTCACACGGAGACTAACACAAGGTATATAATTATTCCCTCAAGCGCGCCAGCCATAACTCCTACGAGGGTTGACGTGAGAGGAATCACCGAGAGGCCCCGAGCAACTCGCATAGGTGACTGGCCTTTCCTGAGGCCACCAGAGCGGGTCCCTGAGTTCCCCGTCATAAGTCGAGACCACTGCCGCAACTCGAGAAAATCCAAGAGGTTCTCCCCTCCAGGCGAGATGAGGCCCATTCGTGCTGAGGCGTCTCGAGGCTAATCAGACCTAACCTCTGGAACTTCCAAAGGGTCCTTCACACACTTGCTGCAACTCAAGAAGTTCCCAGACATACCCGTCTCCACTCGAGAGGAAGCACGAGAGACACGCCCACATCCAGAGGAGCCCCGTTTCTGCCTCCTAGCTCGAGAGGAGGGATCCTTTCCCTGCGTGGTCGGGAAAAAATTCCCGGCGTTCCCATGGCATCTCAAGAGGAGGCACTCTCCACAGGAAAGGCGAGAGGAACTCCAGGTTCGTGACACATTCCCAGAGTCCCCAGATGTCTCAGTCCATTCCAGGAACCTGTTTCCCTGCACTGCCTCGACTTTCAAGCGAGGATCGACTCACACACGGTGACACGTCGGACATCCCTGTGGGAAAGCCTCTGGAAGCCTCGTGGGAAGCCTCGAGTGAAAGCCACAGATAACTTGATCCATGAGAAGAAGCGTGACACTGCTGCTATAGCTCGGGAGGAAAGCGCACGTGCATGCCCCCACTCGAGACGAGGACTGACTCCCCTGGGGAGACTCCAGAAGTACCCCAAGATCCATGTCAGCACTGGAGAGGAATCATCAGGTTCCCGACACCGACTCCACACAAGATTTAGGCCCCGGCATCGACGGGAGAGGAATCCCGGAGAGGTCCCGAGCAACTCGCATGGGGACTGGCCTTTCCTGAGGCCACCACAGCGGGTCCCTGAGGTCCCCGTCGTAAGTTGAGAGCACCTGCCGCAAGTCAGAGAAAAACCAGGAGGTTCTGCCCTCCAGGCGAGATGAGGCCCATTTCCGCTGAGGCGTCTCGAGGCTAATCACATCTAACCTCTGGAACTTCCAAGGGGTCATTCACACCCTTGCTGCAACTCAAGAAGTTCCCCGACATACCCGTCTCCACTCGAGAGGAAGCACGAGAGTTCCCCCCACATCCAGAGGAGCCCCGTTTCCGCCTCCTATGTCGAGAGGAGCGATCCTTTCCCTGCGTGGTCGGGAAAGAATTCCCGACGTTCCCGTCGCATCTCAAGAGGAGGCGCTCTCCACAGGAAAGGCGAGAGGAACTCCAGGGTCGTGCCCCCCATTCCCAGAGTCCCTCAGATGTCTCAGTCCATTCCAGGGAAACCTGTATTCCCTGCACTGCCCTCGACTTTCAAGCCGAGGATCGACTCACACCACGGTGGCACGTTGGACAGCCCTGTGGGAAAGCCTCGTCGGAAAGCCTTCGAGGAAAGCCTCGAGCGAAAGCAACAGATCCCTTGATCCACGCGAAGGGAAGTGTGAAACTGCTGCTATAGCTCGGGAGGAAAGCGCACGTGCATGTCCTCACTCGAGACGAGGACTGACTCCCCTTGGGAGACTCCAGAAGTTTCCCAAGATCTATGTCAGCACTGGAGAGGAATCCTCAGGTTCCGGCACCGACTTCACACAAGGTCTTATTCCACGACATAGACGGGTGAGGAATCCCGGGAGGCCCCCGAGCAACTCGCATGGGGACTGCCCTTTCCTGAGGCCAACAGAGCGGGTCCCTGAGGTCCCCGTCGTTAGTCGAGAGCACCTGCCGCAACTCGAGAAAATCCAGGAGGTTCTCCCCTCCAGCGAGATGAGGCCCATTTCCGCTGATGGCGTCTCCAGCAAATCACACTTAACCTCTGGAACTTCCAAAGGGTACTTCACACCCTTGCTGTATCTCAAGAAGTTCCCCGACATACCCGTCTCCACTCGAGAGGAAGCTCGAGAGTCCCGCCCACATCCAGAGGGGCCCCGTTTCCACCTCCTAGTTCGAGAGGAGGCATCCTTTCCCTGCGTGGTCGGAAAGAACTCCCGGCGTTCCCATCGCATCTCAAGAGGAGGCGTTTTCCACAGGAAAGGCGAGAGGAACTCCAGGGTCGTGCCACCATTCCCAGAGACACCAGATGTCTCCAGTCCATTCCAGGGAAACCTGTTTTCCCTGCACTGCCTCGACTTTCAAGCCGAAAATCGACTCACACCACGGTGACACGTGGGACATCCCTGTGGGAAAACCTCCTGGGAAAGCCTCGTGGGAAAGCCTCGAGGGAAAGCCCCTGATCCCTTGATCCACGCGAAGGGAAGCGTGACACTGCTGCTACAGCTCGGGAGGAAAGCACACGTGCATGCCCCCACTCGAGACAAGGACTGACTCCACTGAGGAGACTCCAGAAATACCACAAGATACATGTCAGCACTGGAGAGGAATGCTCCGGTTCCAGCATTGACTCCACACAAGGTCTTATGCCCCGGAATCGACGGGTGAGGAATCCCGGGAGGCCCCCGAGCAACTCGCATGGGGTCTGGCCTTTCCTGAGGCCACCAGACCGGGTCCCTGAAGTCCCCGTCCTAAGTCGAGAGCACCTGCCTCAACTTGAGAAAATCCAGGAGGTTCTCCCCTCCAGTCATGTTGAGGCCCATTTCCGCTGAGGCGTCTCGAGGCTAATCACACCTAACCTCTGGAACTTCCAAAGGGTCCTTCACACCCTTGCTGCAACTCAAGAAGTTCCCCGACAAAGCCGTCTCCACTCTAGAGGAAGCACAACAGTCCCGCCCACATCCAGAGGAGCCCCGTTTCTGCCTCCTAGCTTGAGAGGAGGGATTCTTTCCCTGCGTGGTTGGGAAAGAATTCCCCGTGTTCCCGTCGCATCTCAAGAGGAGGAGATCTCCACAGGAAAGGCGAGAGGGACTCCAGGGCCTTCCCAGCATTCCAAGAGTCCCCCAGATGTCTAAGTCCATTCCAGAAGAACCTGTTTTTCCTGCACTGCCTCGACTTTCACGCCGAGGATCGACTCACACCACCGTGGCACGTGGGACAGCCCTGTTGGAAAGCCTCGTGTGAAAGCCTCAATGGAAAGCGACAGATCTCTTGATCCACACGTCAGAAAGCGTGACACTGCTGCTACAGCTCGTGAGGAAATGGCAGGTGCATGCCCCCACATGAGATGAGGACTGAATCCCGTGGCGAGACTCCAGAAGTACGGAAAGACTCATGTCAGCACTGGAGAGGCATCCTCAGGGTCTGGCCCCGACTCCACACAAGGTCTTAGGCACCGGCGTCAATGGGAGAGGAATCCCTAGAGGCCCCCTGGTAACTCGCATGGGGACTGGCCTTTCCTGAGGCTACCAGATCGGGTCCCTGAGGTCCCCGTCGTAACTCGAGAGCACCTGCCGCAACTGGGTAAAATCCAGGAGGTTCTCCCCTCCAGGCGAGATGAGGCCCATTTCCCCTGAGGCCTATATGCTGTATGTAATTTCCACTGATATTTAGAGCTTCACATACCTGTAATTAACGTGGCTACAAAGACAGGGCCATTGTCGGATTCTATACTGGTTGGAAACCCAAGTCTGGGAATTATTTCTCAAATCAGCGAGCTACTTCATTTTCTTTTTCAGATCAGGTAGGGAAGGCCTCTGCCCAACCGGAGAAGGTACCTACTATTCTAGTAAGTCATGATAACAGGTGACTGCCTTTGCTTCCCCGAAGGACACTCGCTTTCCCTGCATCCTGAGAACTCCAGGTCTCAGTCAGTTGGAAAAGCACTTCTTGGAGGTCATTATTCAGGGGCAATTTCCCCTGGAGCCCGGGGCCATAGGGAGCGGCTCCACAGTCCCAGGGAAAGGTAGAGCCACAGGCACACATCTGTCCCATCCCCTTTGCTCTGTAGGAGAGCTCTAGTGAACCTAGGTCTGTCAGGAAAATTCTTGGCTCCTATGGGGACACATTCTATGTGTGAAAACTGCATACCAGGACCTAGGGGCCACAGGGCGCCTGTTTCTCTCGGGGGCGGAGGGGTGGGGGCCTGAAGCAGTGCGGCCCAGCAACAGCTTCCACATCCATCCAATTGCTCTTTTCTTACCTCTGATAGAACTAGCTTTGTTCCAGCCTTTGGCAATTTGGAGGCAAGCGGGCCCCACTTCCTCCCCAAGGAGGCATGGGACCTACTTTGAGTGGAAAGGCCCCTCACGGAGCTGAACCCAGGAAGGCACCCAGTCATGTCTGACACATTCCTGCATCCTGCTTCTTCATGAGCAATACCGCTATAAGCTAGGAATGTCTTTCCAAGGCTCAGAAAGGACAGGGGAGATGCATGGTGCTGCCTCTGGAATTTCGGTCCTCTGAGCAGACCTGGAGGTCTCCCCTTGAAGGAGCTAACCAGTTTCTTCCAAATACAGGCTTGCAAACACACACTGGGTGGCTGCCTCTTCTTCCCTGAAGGACGATCACTTTCCCCGCATCCTGTGAACTCTGCATCCCAGCCTGCTGGAAAAGCGCTTCTTGGAGGTCATTTTTCAGGGACAATTTTCCCTGGAGCCCGGGGCCATAGGGAGGGCCCCATGCTCGCTGGGAAAGGCAGAGTCACATCCACAGTCTGTTCTACCCCTTTTGCCCTGTAGGAGAGCTCTAGTGAGCCTAGGTCTGTCAGGAAAATTCTTGGCTCCTATGGGGACACACCCTGTGTGTTAACCTGCATATCGGACCTAGGGGCCACAGGGCGCCTGTTCCTCTCGGGGGGGACCCTGAAGTGGTGCGGCCCAGCAACAGCCTGAACATCCATCCGATTGCTCTTTTCTTCCTTCTGATAGAGCTAGCTTTGCTTCTCGCTTTGGCATTTCGGAAGCCAGGGGGAGCCCCACCGCTGTTGTCCTGGGGTCTATTGGAGGTACCGGGTCTATTGGACCCCAGCATGGCACCCGACCCCCTCAGACACACTCCCGCAGCCTCCTTCCCCATGGGCAGGACTGTTCTGACCTAGGAATGTGTTCCCAAGGCTCAGAAAATGCAGGGAGACACACGGCCCTGACTCTGGAACTGAGGCCGTTGGAGCAGGCCTGGAGGTCTGACTTCTGAGACGCCAAACACTTGCTGCAAGATACAGGTGTGAAAACACACTCTCTGGGGCTGCCTTTCCTTCCTCCAAGGAAGAGAGCTTTTCCAGTCTCCTCCGTGCTGAGTCATACAAGGCTGCAAAGGTCTGGCTTAGAGGGCATTTCTCAGCGGCAATGGCCCCTGAGGCCCTGCACCCAGGGAGGGATCCTACCCTCCCAGCGGAAGTTAAAGCAACCTCCAAACAGCTGTTCTCTCATGTTTCCTCTGCAGGAGGGAGCTAGTGAGCCCAGGTCTGTCTGGAACGTTCTTGGATCCTGCGGGGAAATCATCCTGGGAGCCCACCTGGATACCAGTCGTAGGGGCTAAAATTCGCATTTTCCTTCCTTGGAGCCCTAACGCAGTACAGCCTAGCAACTGCTTGAAAATCCATCCTGTTGCTGCTTTCTTCCCTCTGACAGAGCGAGCTTTGCTCCCCATTTTGGGATTTCAGAAGCAAGGTGGTGGCCTGCAACTCCTTGCCTGGGGTCCATTGGAGGTGCAAGGTGCCCTCGACCAGGTGACCCCAGCATGACACCTGGCCCCCTCAGACACACTCCCGCAGCCTGCTTCCCCATGGGCAGGGCTGCTCTCACCTAGGAATGTGTTTGCAAGGCCAGGAAACTGCAGGGAGACACAAGGCCCTGATTCTGGAATTGAGTCTGTTGGAACAGGCCTGCAGGTCTTCTGTCTAACAAGCCAAACACTTGCTGCAAGATACAGGCCTGAAAACACACTCTTGGGCTGCCTTTCCTTCCTCCAAGGAAGAGAGTTTTCTCAGCCTCCTGTGGGCTGAGAGTCACACAGGGCTGAAAAGCACTTGCTGGGAGATTATTTTTCATTGGCCATGGCCCCTGAGGCCCTGTGCTCAGGGAGGGCTCCCTCCCTCCCAGGGAAAGTCAAAGGAAGCTCCAAACGGCTGTTCAATCATGTTTCTGAGAGAGTCATTGCCAAGGCAGGTTTATAAGAAGTTCAAGGGTCCCCAAGGAGAGAGGGGTCTAGAAATCTCAAGGAGGAAGGAAGGACAAACTGTTTTTCCCTCTACTTTCCTTAGGATTATATAACAATCATGCATCCTTCTTGAGGACGGTCTCTGGAAAAAACCTTCTGGCTAATCCTGTTATCTTAAAATGTCAATTATGGGAGTAGGTCTAGTGAGTCTTTACAACCTCCAGACATTCTTTTGTTCGTTGTCATAACTTATTGGAGAGTATATAACTCCATTACTAACACTAGCAAGGGGGTACGCTTTCTGCCCCTTGTGATGTCTCTGTCAGAAGCTTTCTCTATCTCCTTTATCCTTTAATAAAACTCTATTGCACAAAAGCTCTGAGCAATCAAGCCTCGTCTTGGGCCCTGGATTGAATTCTTCTCCTCCATAAGCCAAGAATCCCAGCATCTTTTCGTGGTTCAGCAACAATATTTCATTTCCTCTGCAGGAGAGAGCTAGTGAGCTTAGGTCTGTCTGGAACATTCTTGGATCCTGTGGGGAAAATATCCTGTGCACACATCTGGATACTGGGCCTAGAGGCCAAAATTTGCATTTCTTTCCCGGGGAGCCCTAACGTGGTGTGACTTAGCAACTGCTTGAAAATCCATCCCATTGCTGTTTTCCTCCTTCTGACAGAGTTAGCTTTGTTCCCTGCTTTGGGATATCTCAACCGAAGGGCCGGTCCATAGCTACTCGCCTGGGGCCCATTGGATGTGCAAGGTGCCCTCGACTAGGTGACCCTAGCATGGCACTCAGCCCGCTCAGACACACTCCCGAGGCTTCTTTCTCATGGGAAGCACTGCTCCAACCTAGGAATGTGTCTGCAATGCTTGGAAAGTGCAGTGAGACACACAGCCCTGACTCTGCAATTGAGGCCCTCAGAGCAAGCCTGCAGCTCTGATGTCTGAGAAGCAAAACACTTGCTGCAAAGAGAGGCCTGAAAACACACTCTCTGTGGATGACTTTCCTTCCTCTAAGGAAGATAGTTTTCCCAGTCTCCTGCTTCCTGAATGTCACACAGCTGGAATGCGCTTGCTTGGAGGTCGTGATTCAGTGGCAATGACCCCTGAGGCCCTTTGCCCAGGGAGGGCTCCCACACTCACAGGCAAATCAAAGCAACTTCCAAGTGAGTCAGCTTTTCACATCAAGTGGCCAAAGTATTGGAGTTTCAGGTTCAGTATTAGTCCTTCCAATGTATATTCAGACCTGATTTCCTTTAGGATGGAGTGGTTGTGTCTCCTTGTAGTCTAAGCGACCTACAAGCATCTTCTCCAACACCACAGTTCAAAAGCATCCAATTTTCAGCTGTCACTTTCTTTATAGTACATCTTTCATATCCATCCATGACGTATGGAAAAACCATAGCCTTGACTGGATGGATCTTTGTTGGCAAAGCAAAGTCTCGGCTTTTTAATATGCTGTCTATTTTGGTCATCACTTTTCTTCCAAGTCATAAATATGTTTTAAGTTCATGGAGGCAGCCATCACCTGCAGTGATTTCCAAGCCCCCCAAAATAGTCTGCTGCTGTTTCCAATGTTTTCCCAACTATTTGCCATGAAGTGATGAGACTGGATGCAATGATTTTAGTTTTCTGAATGCTGAGCTTTAAGCTAACTTTTTCACTCTCCTCTTTCACTTTCATCAGGAGACTCTTTAGTTCTTCTTCACTTTCTGCCATAAGGGTGGTGTCATCTGCATATCTGAGATTATTGATATTTCTCCCAGCAATCTGGATTCCAGCGTGTGCTTCCTCCAGCCCAGTGTTTCTCATGATGTACACTGCATATAAGTTAAATAAGCAGGCTGACAATATACAGCCTTGACATATTCCTTTTCCTATTTAGAACCAGTCTGTTGTTCCATGTCCAGTTCGAACTGTTTCTTCCTGACCTGCATACAGGTTTCTCAAGAGACAGGTCAGGTGGTCTGGTATTCCCATCTCTTTCAGAATTTTTCCCAGTTTATTGTGATCCACACAGTCAAAGGCTTTGGCATAGTCAATAAAGCAGAAATAGATGTCTTTTTTTCTGGAACTCTCTTGCTTTTTCAATGATCCAGTGGATGTTGGCAGTTTGATCTCTGGTTTCTCTGCATTTTTAAATCCCTCTTGAACATTTGGAAGTTCACAGTTCATGTGAACTTGGAGAATTTTGAGCATTACTTTACTAGTGTGTGAGATGAGTGCAATTGTGCAGCACCTTGAATATTCTTTGTCATTGCCTTTCTTTGGGATTGGAATGAAAACTGACCTAATGACTAGATGTTTTCAATAGCATATGCTGAAAGAACGGACTGTGCAGTTTTGAAGAAAAAAAAAATCATTTTAACCCATTTTCTCTGAAGTGCAAGGCATATCATGGCCATCCCTGAATCATAAAGTCACCTTTTCTTTATGTAGTCATAGTTTCATGCCTAAATTATATGGCCAACTCGTGCTCAAATGGACTCTGATGTCAGGGGCAGATCAACTAATAAAAAGCTTGGATTGTCCCTCTGGAGGAAAGTGAGATCTTGGTCCCACGAGAAGAATCTGAAGGGTTAAGGGAACTTGCAAGAGTGGGGAAAGCTTAGTCCATCCAACATGTACCAAAATCTTAAATAAGGCTTATTTACTTTACCGAAGTAAAAAAACAGATGATGCAAACAATTATAAATCAATGAAAGGTAAAGAAATTCATAGTCTGTTATCAAAAATTGCATTCTAAGAAAACTTTGTTCTCTTAACCTAGAGAGGAGACTAAATTCCATCTGGTGCCAGCTTACCAGAAGACAAACAAACAAACAAAACAAATTATCGGTAAGCTTAAAAAAAAGTATATTCCATATATCTTGAAGTAGCAGTATTTCTGCAAAGGCATCAGTGTGAAACCATAGAGGACATGGTTAAAACCTGATTAAATAGAAATTGACAATGTAATCTGGTCACTGCTGCGACTTGAAATGCTTTAATATGATAACTGGAATTATAACTGACAGCATTTGACCAGGACATATCAGATTTTCACGGATGTCAGATAATTTCT
>NW_017194175.1:0-9461 GCF_001704415.2 Capra hircus
AGTTCCTCTCCACTTTCTGCCATAAGGGTGGTGTCATCTGCATATCTGAGGTTATTGATATTTCTCCTGGCAATCTTGATTCCAGCTTGTGTTTCTTCCAGTCCAGCATTTCTCATGATGCATATAAGTTAAATAAGCAGGGTGACAATATACAGCCTTGACGTACTCCTTTTCCTATTTGGAACCAGTCTGTTGTTCCTGTCCAGTTCTAACTGTTGCTTCCTGACCTGCATACAGATTTCTCAAGAGGCAGGTCAGGTGGTCTGGTATTCACATCTGTCTCAGAATTTTCCACAGTTTATTGTGATCCCACACAGTCAAAGGCTTTGGCATAGTCAGTAAAACAGAATTAGATGTTTTTCTGGAACTCTCTTGCTTTTTCCATGATCCAGCAGATGTTGGCAACTTGATCTCTGGTTCCTCTGCCTTTTATAAAACCAGCTTGAACATCAGGAAGTTCACAGTTCACGTATTGCTAAAGCCTGGCTTGGAGAATTTTGAGCATTACTTTACTAGCGTGTGAGATGAGTGCAATTGTACGGTAGTTTGAGCATTCTTTGGCATTGCCTTTCTTTGGGATTGGAATGAAAGCTGACCTTTTCCAGTCCTGTGGCCACTGCTGAGTTTTCCAAATTTTGCTGGCATATTGAGTGCAGCACTTTCACAGCATTATCTTTCAGGATTTGAAATAGCTCCACTGGAATTCCATCACCTCCACTAGCTTTGTTCATGGTGATGCTTTTTTTTTTTAATTATTAGTTTACTGTTTAATCAGTGTCCATGCACCATCCCTTCCTGCTCAGGTTGAACACCCATCTCTTCCTGTTCTTTATTGTCAGATAAACTGGTTCCATGGTGATGCTTTCTAAAGGCCCACTTGACTTCACATTCCAGGATGTCTGGCTCTAAATGAGTGATCACACCATCGTGATTATCTGGGTTGTGAAGATCTTTTTTGTACAGTTCTTCCGTGCATTCTTGCCACCTCTTCTTGATATTTTCTGCTTCTGTTAGGTCCATACATTTCTGTCCTTTATAGAGCCCATCTTTGCATGAAATGTTCCCTTGGTATCTCTAATTGTCTTGAAGAGATCTCTAGTCTTTCCCTTTCTGTTCTTTTCCTCTATTTCTTTGCACTGATTGCTGAGGAAGTCTTTCTTATCTCTTCTTTTTATTCTTTGGAACTCTGCATTCATAAGCTTATGTCTTTCCTTTTCTCCTTTGCTTTTCATCTCTCTTCTTTTCACAGCTATTTGTAAGGCCTCCCCAGACAGCCATTTTGCTTTTTTGCATTTCTTTTCCATGGGGATGGTCTTGATCCCTGTCTCCTGTACAATGTCATGAACCTCATTCCATAGTTCATCAGGCACTCTATCTATCAGATCTAGGCCCTGAAATCTATTTCTCACTTCCACTGTATAATCATAAGGGATTTGATTTAGGTCATACCTGAATGGTCTAGCGGTTTTCCCCAGTTTCTTCAATTTGAATCTGAATTTGGTAATAAGGATTTCATGATCTGAGCCACAGTGAGCTCCTGGTCTTGTTTTTGTTGACTATATAGAGATTCTTCATCTTTGGCTGCGAAGAATATAATCAATCTGATTTCGGTGTTGGCTATCTAGTGATGTTCATGTGTAAATTCTTCTCTTGTGTTGTTTGGAAGAGGGTGTTTGCTATGACCAGTGCATTTTCTTGGAAAAACTCTATTAGTCTTTGCCCTGCTTCATTCCACATTCCAAGGCCAAATTTGCCTGTTACTCCAGATGTTTCTTGACTTCCTACTTTTGCATTCCAGTCCCTGTAATGAAAAGGACATCTCTTTTGGGTGTTAGTTCTAGAAGGTCTTGTAGGTCTTCATAGAACCATTTAACTTCAGCTTCTTCAGCATTACTGGTTGGGGCATAAACTTGGATTACCGTGATATTGAATGGTTTGCCTTGGAGACGAACAGAGATTCATTCTGTCATTTTTGAGACTGCATCCAGGTACTGCATTTGGACTCTTTTGTTGACCATGATGGCTACTCCATTTCTTCTGAGGGATTCCTCCCTGCAGTAGTAGATATTATGGTCATCTGAGTTACATTCACCCATTCCAGTCCATTTTAGTTCGCTGATTTCTAGAATGTCGACGTTCACTCTTGCCGTCTCTTGTTTGACCACTTCCAATTTGCCTTGATTCATGGACCTGACATTCCAGTTCCTATGCAATATTGCTCTTTACAGCATCGGACGCTTGCTTCTATCACTAGTCACATCCTCAGCTGGGTATTGTTTTTGCTTTGGCTCCATCCCTTCATTCTTTCTGGAGTTATTTTCTCAACTGATCTCCAGTAGCATATTGGGCACCTACCCACCTGGGGAGTTCCTCTTTCCGTTATCCTATCATTTTGCCTTTTCATACTGTTCATGGGGTTCTCTAGGCAAGAATACTGAAGTGGCTTGCCATTCCCTTCTCCAGTGGACCACATTCTGTCAGACCTCTCCACCATGACCTGCCCGTCTTGGGTTGCCCCGTGGGCGTGGCTTAGTTTCATTGAGTTAGACAAGACTGTGGTCCTAGTGTGATTAGATTGACTAGTTTTTTGTGAGTATGGTTTCAGTGTGTCTGCCCTCTGATGGCCCTCCTGCAACACCTTAACCATCTTACTTGGGTTTCTCTTACCCTTGGGCATAGGATATCTCTTCACGGCTGCTCCAGCAAAGTGCAGCCGCTGCTCCTTACCTTGGATGAGGGGTATCTCCTCACTGCCACCCTTCTTGACCTTCAACGTGGGATATCTCCTCTAGGCCCTCCTGCGGCCCACACAGCCACTGCTCCTTGGACGTGGGGTTGTTCCTCCTGTCTGCCATCCCCTGGCTATGGGCGTTGGGTTCCTCCTCCCGGCTGCCACCCCTTGCCTCGGGTGCAGGGTGGCTCCTCCTGGCTGCCACCCCTGACCTCGACGCGGGGGTAGCTCCTCTAAGCCATTCCTGTGCCGTCGGCAGCCTGGCACTCTCTGCTGCTGCCCCTGACCTCGGATGCGTGGTAACTCCTCTTGGCCACCGCCCTTCTGGCATAGGATCCTCCCAGCTTCTGCCGCCTGACCTCGGAACGTGGGGTAGCTCCTCTTGGTTATGCTTAGTTTGCCGGTCGCTGCTGCCCGCGCTTAGTGTACCGGTCACAGCCACAGCCACTTCTATATACACCTTTTGACATGACCCTGCCCATCAGAGGGACAAGAGACAGTTTCACCCACCACTGGGCAGACATTAATCCCTCCCACCAGGAATCCTGAGGAGAACTCTCAGAACAACCTAATCCACAAGGGGGAAGACACAAACAACAAGAGGAAATACAATCCTGCAGCCTGCAGTATAGAGACCATAAACACTGAAAGTGAGTCAAAGCGAGATAGCACAGGAATAAGTTCTGCACAAAGGAGTAAGGTAAAACCCCAGAACAACAACTAAGCAAAGTGGAGATAGGCAATCTATTCAAACAAGAATTTAGAGCAGTGATAGTAAAGATGATCCAAGATCTCAGAAGAAAACAATGGAGGGACAGACTGAGCAGATACAAGAAATGTTGAGCAAAGAATTAGAGGATCTAAAGACAAAGAAACAGTTAAGCAATACAACTGAAATGAAAAATACAATAGAAGGAATCAATAGCAGAATTAATGAGGCAGAAAAATGAATACATAAGCTGGAAGACAGAATGGTAGTAATCACTGCCAAGGAACAGAATGAAGAAAAAAGATGAAAAGAAATGAGGACAGTTTAAGAGACCTCTGGGACATTAAATGGACCAACATTCACATTATAGGGCTCCCAGAAGGAGAAGAGAGAGAAAGGGCCTGAGAAAATACTTGAGGACATAATAGGTGAAAACTTCCCTAATGTTGGAAAGTAAACAGACACTCTAGTGCAGAAAGTGCAGAGAATTTCAAACAGGATGAACACAAGGAGGGAAAATACTGAGACGCATATTAAGCAAACTGAAAAACTAACAACAAAGAGAAAATATTAAGGCAGGTCAAGGGAAAAGTAGCAAATAACATAAGAGGGAATCCCCACAAGATTAACAGCTGATTTCTCAGCAGAAACTCTGCAAGCCAGAAGGGAGTGGCATGATATATTTAAAGTGGTGAAAGGGAAAATGGCAAACCCACTCCAGTATTCTTGCCTGGAGAATCTCAGGGACGAGGGAGGCCTGGTGGGCTGCCGTCTATGGGGTCACACAGAGTCGGACACGACTGAAGTGACTTAGCAGTAGCAGCAGGGAAAAACCTACAACCAAAAATATTCTACCAAGCAAGGTTCTTCTTTCAGATTCAACAAAGAAATAAAGAGATTTACAGACCAGCAAAGGCTCAGGGAATTCAATAGTACCCACACCAGCTTTACAACAAAGACTTATGTAACATCTCTAGTCATTAAAAAAAAAAGAAGAAGAAAGAAAGACCAATGGAACACAATATGGAAGCCCAGAGGTAGACCCATGCACCTATGGGGCACCTCATATATACCCAAGGAGGTAAGAATATATAATGGAGAAAAGACAGCATCTTCAATAAGTGGTGCTGGTGAAAAATTGGACAGTAACATGTAAAAGAATGAAATTAGAACAATTCTTAACACCACAGGGGGGAAAAAAAAAAGCTCAAAATGAATCAAAGACCAAATGTAAGGCCACGTACTATAAAACTCTTGGAGGAAAACATAGGCAGAACACTCTAACAAAAAAAAATTAGCAATATCCTCGTTGGAAATAAAATTTAAAAAAAGAAATGGGACCTAATTGTACTTACATTATTTCACACAGCAAGTTCAGTTTCAGTTCAGTCGGCTTAGTCGAGTCTGACTCTTTTACACCAGCAAAGGAAACTTCTTCCCCTGGAGAAGGAAATGGCAACCCACTCCAGTATTCTTGCCTGGAAAATCCCATGGACAGAGGGACCTGGTGGGCTACAGTCCAAGGGTCGGCAAAGAGTCAGACACGACTGAGCGACTCTGGGTATAGGTATAGGTTTTGAGTTGTTGTGTTTTCATTGTCATTTGTTTCCAGAAATTTTTTGATTTTCTTTTTGATTTCTTCAGTAACCTGCTGATTATTTAGAAACATGTTTTAAATCTCCCATGTGTTTGTGTTTCTTACAGTTTTTTTTTTCTGTAATTGATATCTAGTCTCATAGCGCTATGCTCACAGAAGATGCTTGATATGATTTTCAATTTTCTTAAATTTACTGAGGTTTCATTTGTGACCCAAGATGTGGTCTATCATGGAGAATGTTCCATGTGCACCTGAGAAGAGGTGTATTCTTCTGCATTTGGATGGAGTGTCCTGAAGCTATCATGAGATTCACGGTCATCTACTGTATCATTTAAGGACTTGTGTTTCCTTATTAATTTTCTGTTTTGATGATCTGTCCATTGTTGTGAGTGGTGTCTTAAAGTCTCCTATTATTTTTGGTGTTACTGGTCAATTTCTCCTTTTATGTCTGTTAGTGTTTGTTTTATATATTGAAGTGCTCCTATGTTGGGTGCATAGATATTTACAATTGTTATGTCTTCCTCTTGGATTTGTCCCTTGATCATTGTGTCATGTCCTTCCTTATCTCTTGTACTATTATTTATTTTAAGGTCTATTTTGTCTGATATGAGGATTGCTACTCCAGCTTTCTTTTGTTTCCCATTTGCATGGAATATATTTTCTGCCCCCTTCTGATGCCTATGTCAGAAGCTTTTCTCTATCTCCCTTATACTTTAATAAAACTTTATTACACAAAAGCTCTGAGCGATCAAGCCTCGTCTCTGGCCCCGGATTGAAATCTTCTCCTCCAGGGGCCAAGAATCCTGGCGTTGTGATTCAACAACAACCTTTCATCTTGGGGGCTCGTCCGGGATCCTTCAGGACAAGGTAAGGATGCTTGGAGCTCTAGTTCTTTGTTCTCTTAGCGAACATGTTTTCTGCTGTGCTTTATTAACTCTACGGTGTGCTTGTGTGAATAAAATGACATGCCCTGTGTGAAGCAAGTAAGGAGCCCTGCTTTGTGGTTCCACGGTGATCTCATACGGCTTATGGCAGAAACCTGTCAGGGGTTTATACTGACCTGCCAATGCCAAGAGGCACCCAATGACTCCTTTGGGAACCGACCAGAAATGGGCAAAAGCGTGTGGACCGAACTCTCCTTTCTCAGTCAAACTTTTCAGTCTCTTTGACCATTTCATAACTCCTTGGGAATTAGAAAGTACAACCCAGCAATTTCCACTGCTGGGCATACACACCGAGGAAACCAGAATTGAAAGAGACACATGTACGCCAATGTTCATCACAGCACTATTTATAATAGCCAGGACATGGAAACAACCTAGATGTCCATCAGCAGATGAATGGATAAGAAAGCTGTGGTACATATACACAATGGAGTACTACTCAGCCGTTAAAAGAATACATTTGAGTCAGTTCTGATGAGATGGATGAAACTGGAGCCGATTATACAGAGTGAAGTAAGCCAGAAAAAAAACACCATTCACAGAACTAGAACTAGAACAAATAATTTCAAGATTTGTATGGAAACACAAAAAACCTCGAATAGGCCAAAGCAATCTTGAGAAAGAAGAATGGAACTGGAGGAATCAACTTGCCTGACTTCAGGCTCTACTACAAAGCCACAGTCATCAAGACAGTATGGTACTGGCACAAAGACAGACATATAGATCAATGGAACAAATAGAAAGCCCAGAGATAAATCCACACACATATGGACACCTTATCTTTGACAAAGGAGGCAAGAATATACAATGGAGTAAAGACAATCTCTTTTAACAAGTGGTGCTGGGAAAACTGGTCAACGCACTTGTAAAAGAATGAAACTAGATCACTTTCTAACACCGCACACAAAAATAAACTCAAAATGGATTAAAGATCTAAATGTAAGATCAGAAACTATAAAACTCCTAGAGGAGAACATAGGCAAAACACTCTCAGACATAAATCACAGGCAGGATCCTCTATGATCCACCTCCCAGAATTCTGGAAATAAAAGCAAAAATAAACAAATGGGATCTAATTAAAATTAAAAGCTTCTGCACAACAAAGGAAAATATAAGCAAGGTGAAAAGACAGCCTTCTGAATGGGAGAAAATAATAGCAAATGAAGCAACTGACAAACAACTAATCTCAAAAATATACAAGCAACTTCTGCAGTCTCAATTCCAGAAAAATAAACGACCCAAATCAAAAAATGGGCCAAAGAACTAAATAGACATTTCTCCAAAGAAGACATACGGATGGCTAACAAACACATGAAAAGATGCTCAACATCACTCATTATTAGAGAAATGCAAATCAAACCACAATGAGGTACCACTTCACACCAGTCAGAATGGCTGCGATCCAAAAATCTGCAAGCAATAAATGCTGGAGAGGGTGTGGAGAAAAGGGAACCCTCCTACACTGTTGGTGGGAATGCAAACTAGTACAGCCACTATGGAGAACAGTGTGGAGATTCCTTAAAAAATTGCAAATAGAACTACCTTAATGACCAGCAATCCCACTTCTGGGCATACACACGGAGGAAACGCAGAATAGAAAGAGACACATGTACCCCCAATGTTCATCGCAGCACTGTTTATAATAGCCAGGACATGGAAACAACCTAGATGTCCATCAGCAGATGAATGGATAAGAAAGCTGTGGTACATATACACCAATGGAGTATTACTCAGCCGTTAAAAAGAATTCATTTGAATCAGTTTCTGATGAGATGGATGAAACTGGAGCCAATTATAACAGAGTGAAGTAAGCCAGAAAGAAAAACACCAATACAGTATACTAACACATATATATGGAATTTAGGAAGATGGCAATGACGACCCTGTATGCAAGACAGGAAAAAAGACACAGATGTGTATAACGGACTTTTGGACTCAGAGGGAGAGGGAGAAGGGTGGGATGATTTGGGAGAATGGGAATTCTAACATGTATACTGTCATGTAAGAATTGAATCGCCAGTCCATGTCTGACGTAGGGTGCAGCTTGCTTGGGGCAGGTGCATGGGGATGACCCAGAGAGATGTTGTGGGGAGGGAGGTGGGAGGGGGGTTCATGTTTGGGAACACATGTAAAGAATTAAGATTTTAAAATTTAAAAAAAAAAAATTAAAAAAAAAAAGAAAAACACCAATACAGTATACTAACACATATATATGGAATTTAGAAAGATGGCAATGATGACCCTGTATGCAAGACAGCAAAAAAGACACAGATGTGTATAGCAGACTTTTGGACTCAGAGGGGAGAGGGAGGGGGTGGGATGATTTGGGAGAATGGCATTGAAACATGTATACTATCATGTAAGAATCGAATCGCCAGTCTATGTCTGATGCAGGATACAGCATGCTTGGGGCTGGTGCACGGGGATGACCCAGAGGGATGTTATGGGGAGGAGGTGGGAAGGGGTTCATGTTTGGGAATCGCATGTACACCCGTGGTGGATTTATGTCAATGTATGGCAAAACCAATACAGTACTGTAAAGTAAAATAAAGTAAAAGTAATAATAAAAAAAGAAGTACAATGGCACCCTACTCCGATACTCTTGCCTGGAAAAATCCCATGGACGGAGGAGCCTGGTAAGCTGCAGTCCATGGGGTCACGAAGAGTAGGACATGACTGAACCACTTCACTTTGACTTTTCACTTTCATGCACTGGAGAAGGAAATGGAAACCACTCCAGTATTCTTGCCTAGAGAATCCCAGGGATGGGGGAGCCTGGTGGGCTGCCGTCTATGGGGTCGCACAGAGTTGGACACGACTGAAGCGACTTAGCAGCAGCAGCAGCACTTTCAGTCTGTATGTGTTTTGAGGTCTGATGTGGGTTTCTTGTAGACAGCATATATAGGGGTCTTGTTTTTGGATCCATTCAGCCAGCCTGTGTCTTTTGGTTGGAACATTTAACCCATTTACACTTAAAGTAATTATTGATATACCTGTTCCTATTGCCATTTACTTAATTGTTTGGGGTGGATTATGTAGATCTTTTTCCTTCTCTTCTATTTCTTTGCTATATAAGTCCCTTTAACATTTGTTGTAAAGTTGATTTGGAGGTTCTGAATTCTCTTAACTTTTGCTTGTCTGAAAACACTTTTGATTACTTTGTCAATTTTGAATTAACTCTTTGCCGGTATCTTGGTTGGAGATTTTTTTCCCTTTCAATACTTGAAATATATCCTGCCTTTCCCTTCTGGCCTGCAGGGTTTCTGCTGAAAGATCAGCTGTTAAGCAAATGGGTTTTCCCTTTTATGTTACTTGTTGCTTCTCCCTTGCTGCTTTTAATATATTCTGTCTTTGTGTTTAGGCTTTGTTAGGTTGATTAGTATGTGTCTTGGCATGTTTCTCCTTGAGTTTATCCTGTATGGGACTCTTTGTGCCTCTTGGACTTGATTGACTATTTCCTTTCCATGTTGGGGAAATTTT
>NW_017194176.1:0-9460 GCF_001704415.2 Capra hircus
AAGAAGCGCTTTTCCAACTGGCTGAGACGTGGAGGTGAGTTTCTCAGGATGCAGGGAAAGCGAGTGTCCTTCGGGGAAGCAAAGGCAGTCACCTGTTATCATAACTTACTAGAATAGTAGGTACCTTCTCCGGTTGGGCAGAGGCCTTCCCTACCTGATCTGAAAAAGAAAACGAAGTAGCTCGCTGATTTGAGAAATAATTCCCAGACTTGGGTTTCCAACCAGTATAGAATCCGACAATGGCCCTGTCTTTGCAGCCGCGTTAATTAACAGGTATGTGAAGCTCTAAATATCAGTGGAAATTACATACAGCATATAGGCCCCAGTGTTCTGGAATGGTGGAAAAGAAACAACCAAACTCTTGAAGAGACACTTTCAAAATGGATCATAGAGACTGACTGTACATGGATGGGCTTGCTTCCGGCAGACTTACTCATATTACGGGTAACTGCACGTTCCCATAGTTGTTGTCCTTATGAAATTTTCTATGGGAGACCCCTCCCACAGTGAGGCAGGTGTTAGCAGATTTGCCACAAGTAAGGGGGTGGGATTTCACAGCAGATGGAACAATTAGGTAAGGTAATAAATCAGGTAACTAAGTTTGTATAAAAAAGAATATCATTCCCCCTTGAGGAACAGATTCATGAATTTGTGCTCAGTGATCAGGTGTGGCTCAATGACTGGAAACACAATTCCTTGGCCTGACATCGGAAAGGTCCTTATACTGTTGTTTTAGCCACAATTCTGAAAGAGATGGGAATACCAGACCACCTAACCTGCCTCTTGAGAAATCTGGATGAAGGTCAGGAAGCAACAGTTAGAGTAGGACATGGAACAACAGACTGGTTCCAAAAAGGAAAAGGAGTATGCAAAGGCTGTATATTGTCACCCTGTTTATTTAACTTCTATGCAGAGTACATCATGAAAAATGCTGGGATGGAAGATACATGAGCTGGAATCAAGATTGCCGGTAGAAATATCAATAAACTAAGATATGCAGATGACACCACCATTATGGCTGAATGTGAAGAGGAACGGGTATGTCGGGGAACTTCTTGAGTTGCAGCAAGGGTGTGAAGGACCCTTTGGAAGTTCCAGAGGTTAGGTGTGGTTAGTCTCGAGATGCCTCAGCAGAAATGGGCCTCATGTCGCCTGGAATGGAGAGGCTCCTGGATATTCCCGAGTTTCAGCAGGTGCTCTCGAGTTACGACGGGGACTTCAGGGACCCGCTCTGGCGGCCGCAGGAAACGCCAGTCATCATGCGTGTTGCTAGGGGCCTCTCGTGATTCCTCTCCCCATCGATGCCGGGGCCTAAGACCTTGTGTGGAGTCGGGGCCGGAAGCTGAGGATTCCTCTCCAGTGCTGACATGGATTTTGTGGTACTTCTCGAGTCTCCACAAGGGAGTCAGGCCTCGTCTCGAGTGGGGGCATGAGCGTGCCCTTTCCTCCCATGCTGTAGCAGCAGTGTCACGCTTCCCCATGCCTGGACCAAGGGATCTGTGGCTTTCCCTCGAGTCTTTCCCACTAGGCTTTCCCACAGGGCTGTCCCACGTGTGACGGTGGTGTGAGTCGATCCTCGCATGAAGGCCAAGGCAGTGCAGGGAAAACAGGTTTCTGTGGAATGGACTGAGACATCTGGGTGAGTCTCGGAATGGTGGCACGACCCTGCAGTTCCTCTCCCCTTTCCTTTGGAGAGCGCCTCCTCTTGAGATGCGATGGGAATGCCGGGAATTCTTTCCCGACCAATCAGGGAAAGGATCGCTCATCTCGAGCTACGAGCCAGAAACGGAGCTCCTCTGGATGTGGCCGGGACACTCGTGCTTCCTCTTGAGTGGAGACGGGTATGTCGGGGTGCTTCTTGAGTTGCAGCATGACTGTGAAAGACTCTTTGGAAGTTCCAGAGGTCACGTGTGATTAGCCTCGAGACACCTCAGGGGAAACGGGCCTCATCTCGCCTGGAGGGGAGAACCGCCTGGATTTTACCGAGTTGCGGCAGGTGCTCTCGACTTACGACGGGGACCTCAGGGACCCGCTCTGGTGACCTCAGGAAAGGCCAGTCCCCATGCGAGTTGCTAGAGGGCCTGTCGCTATTCCACTCCCGTCGATGCCAGGGCCTAAGACCTTGTGTGGAGTCGGGGCCGGAATCTGAGGATTCCTCTCCAAGGCTGACATGAATGTTGGGGTACTTCTGGAGATTCCCAAGGGGAGTCAGTCCTCGTCTCGAGTGGGGGCATGCACGTGCGCTTTCCTCCCGTGCTGTAGCAGCAGTGTCACGCTTCCCTTCGCGTGGATCAAGGGATCTGTGGCTTTCCCTCAAGGCTTTCCCACGAGGCTTTCCCACAGGGCCCTCCCACGTGCCACCGTGGTGTGAGTCGATCCTCGGCGTGAAAGTCGAAGCAGTGCAGGGAAAACAGGATCCTCTGGAATGGACTGAGATATCTGGGGGACTCTTGGAATGGTGGCACGACCCATGAGTTCTTCTCGCCTTTCCTGTGCAGTGGGCCTCCTCTTGAGAAGCGTCGGAAACGTCGGGAATTCTATCCCGAGGAAGCAGGGAAGGATCCCTCATCTTTAGCTTGGAGGCGGAAACGGAGCTCCTCTGGATGTGGCCGGGACCTTCGGGCTTCCTCTGGAGTGGAGACGGGTGTGTCGGGTAACTTCTTGAGTGCAGCTAAGGTGTGAAGGAACCTTTGGAAGTTCCAGAGGTTAGGTGTGATTAGCCTCGAGACGCCTCAGCGGAAATGGGCCTCATCTCGCCTGGAGGGGAGAACCTCCTGGATTTTCTCGAGTGTGGCAGGTGCTCTAGAATTACGACGGGGACCTCAGGGACCCTCTCCGGTGTCCTGAGGAAAGGCCAGTCTCCATGCGAGTTGTTCGATGGCCTCTCGGGATTCCTCTCCCGTTGATGCCGTGGTCTGAGACCTTGTACGGAGTCGGTGCTGGAACCTGAGGATTCCTCTCCAGTGCTGACATGGATCTTGGGGTACTACTGGAGTCTCCCGAGGGGAGTCAGTCCTCGTCTCGAGTGGGGGCATGCACGTGCGCTTTCCTCCCGAGCTGTAGCAGCAGTGTCAGGCTTCCCTTCGCGTGAATCAAGGGATCTGTGGCTTTCCCTCGAGGCTTTCCCACGAGGCTTTCCCACAGGGCTGTCCCACGTACCACCATGGTGTGAGTTGATCCTCGGCTTGAAAGTCGAGGCAGTGCAGGGAAAACAGGATTTCCTGGAATTGACTGAGACATCTGGGGGACTCTGGGAATGGTGGCATGACAGGGAGTTCCTCTCGCCTTTCCTGTGGAGAGTGACTCCCGAGAATTCTTTCGCTATCACGCTGGGAAAGGATCCCTCCTCTCGAGCTATGAGACGGAAACGGGGCTCCTCTGGATGTGGGCGGGACTCTCGTGCCTCCTTTCGAGTGGAGACGGGTATGTGGGGAAACTTCTTGAGTTGCAGCAAGGGTGTGAAGGACCCTTTGGAAATTCCAGAGCTTAGGTGTGATTAGCCTCGAGACGCCCCAGCGGAAATGGGCCCATCTCTCCTGGGAGGGACAAACACCTGGATTTTCTCAAGTTGCGGCAGGTGTCTCGACCTATGACGGGGACCTCAGGGAACCGCTCTGTTGGCCTGAGGAAATGCCAGTCCCCATGCGAGTTGCACGTGGCCTCTCAGGATTCCTCTCCCGTCGATGCCGGGGCCTAAGACCTTGTTTGGAGTCGGTGCCAGAACCAGAGAATTCCTCTCAGTGCTGACATGGATCTTGGGGTACTTCTGGAGTCTCCCCAGGGGAGTCAGTCCTCGTCTCGAGTGGGGGCATGCACGTGTGCTTTCCTCACGAGCTGTAGCAGCAGTGTCACGCTTCCCTTCGCCTGGATCAAGGGATCTATGGCTTTCCCTCGAGGCTTTCCCACGAGACTTTCCCACGAGGCTTTCCCACAGGGCTGTCCCACGTGCCACCGTGGTGAAAGTCGACCCTGGGCTTGAAAGTCGAGGCAGTGCAGGGAAAACAGTTTTCCCTGAAATGGACTGAGACATCTGGGGGACTCTGGGAATGGTGTCACGACCCTGGACTTCCTCTCGCCTTTCCTGTGGAGAGCACCTCCTCTTGGGAATGCAGAACGGGAACGCCGGAAATTCTTTCCCGCACCACGCAGGGAAAGGATCCCTCCTCTCGAGCTAGGAGGCGGGAAACGGGGCTCCTCTGGATGTGGGCGGGAACTATCGTACTTCCTCTCGAGTGTCAGACGGTATGTCGGGGAACTGCTTTGAGTTGCAGCAAGGGTTTGAAGGACGCTTTGCAAGTTCCAGAGGTTAGGTGTGATTTAGCCGTCGAGATGCCTCAGTGGAAATGGGCCTCATCTCGCCTGGAGGGGAGAACCTCCTGGATTTTCTCGAGTTGCGGCAGAGTGCTCTCGACTTACGACGATGGGACCTCAGGGACCCGCTCTGGTGGCCTCAGGAAAGGCCAGTCCCCATGCGAAGTTGCTGGGGGCCTCTCGGGATTCCTCTCCCGTCGATGCGGGGCCTAAGACCTTGTGTGGAGTCGGTGCCGGAACCTGAGGATCCTCTCCAGTGCTGACATGGAATCTTGGGGTACTTCTGGAGTCTCCCCAGGGGAGTCAGTCCTCGTCTCGAGTAGGGGCATGCACGTGCGCTTTCCTCCCGAGCTGTAGCAGCAGTGTCACGCTTCCTTTGGCGATTGGATCATGGTATCAGTGGTTTCCTGAAGCTTTCCCATCGAGGCTTTTCCACGAGGCTTTCCCACAGGGTCTGTCCCACGTGTAACCGTGGTGTGAGTCGATCGCTCGGCTTGAAAGTCGATGCAGTACAGGGAAAACAAGTTTCCCTGGAATGGACTGAGACATCTTGAGGGACTCTGGGAATGGTGGCACGACCCTGGAGTTCCTCTCGCCTTTCTGTGGAGAGCGCCTACTCTTGGAGATGCGACGGGCAATGCGGAAATTCTTTCCCGAACACGCAGGGAAAGGATCCCTTCTTTCGAGCTATGAGGTGGAAACGGGGCTCCTCTGGATAGTGGGCCGGACTCTCGTGCTTCCTCTCGGAGTGGAGACGGGTATGTGGGGAACTTCTTGAGTTGCAGCAAGGGTTGAAGGACCCTTTGGCAAGTTCTAGATGGTTAGGATGTGATTAGCCTCCGAGATGCCTCAAGTGGAAATGGGCCTCATCTCGCCTGGAGGGGAGAAACTCCTGGATATTTCTCGAGCTGCGGCAGGTGCTCTAGACTTACATGGGGAACCTCAGGGACCCGCTCTGGTGGCCTCAGGAAAATTCCAGTCCCCATGCGAGTTGCTCGGGGCCTTCTCCGGATTCCTCTCCCTGTCGATGCCGGAGCCTACAGACCTTACGTAGGAGTCGGTGCTGTAAC
Source organism: Capra hircus (assembly GCF_001704415.2). Taxonomy (NCBI): domain Eukaryota; kingdom Metazoa; phylum Chordata; class Mammalia; order Artiodactyla; family Bovidae; genus Capra; species Capra hircus. The sequence continues at coordinate 5,382 of NW_017194176.1, forward strand.
CTGAGGATACCTCTCCAGTGCTGACATGGAACTTGGTGTACTGCTGGTGTCTCCCCAGGGGAGTCAGTCCTCGTCTCGAGTTGAGGGCATGCACGTGCGCTTTCCTCCCGAGCTGTAGCAGCAGTGTCACGCTTCCCTTCGCGATGGATCAAGGGATCTGTGTGCTTTCCCTCGAGGCTCTACCCACGAGGCTTTCCCACGAGGCTTTGCCCACAGGCTGTCCCACGTGCCACCAGTGGTGTGAGTCGATCCTCGGCTTGAAAGTCGAGTCAGTGCGGGGAAAACAGGTTTCCCTGGAATGGACTGAGACATCTGGGGGACTCGGAGAATGGTGGCATGTCCGTGGAGTTCGGCTCGCCTTTCCTGTGGAGAGCGCCTCCTCTTGAGATGCGACAGGAACGCCGGGAATTCTTTCCCGACCCGCAGGGAAAGGATCCCTCCTCTCGAGCTATGAGGCGGAAACGGGGCTCCTCTGGATGTGGGCGGAACTATCGTGCTTCCTCTTCGAGTGGAGACGGGTATGTCGGGGAACTTCTTGATTTGCAGCAAGGGTGTGAAGGACCCTTTGGAAGTTCCAGAGTTTAAGTGTGCTTAGCCTTGAGATGTGTCAGCGCAAATAGGCTGTCATTTTGCCTGGAGGGGAGAACATCCTAGATTTTCTCCAGTTGCGGCAGGTGCTCTCGACTTACGACGGGGACCGCAGGGACCCGCTCTGGTGGCCTCAGGAAAGGCCAGTCAAGATCCAAGACAGCACTGGAGAGGGAGAGACATCAGGAGAGGCTCCCGAGCAACTCGCATGGGGACTGGCCTTTCCTGAGGCCACCAAAGCGGGCGCCTTAGGTCCCCGTCGTAAGTCGAGAGCACCTGGCCGGCAACTCGAGAAAATCCAGGAGGTTCTCCCCTCCAGGCGAGATGAGACCCATTTGCGCTGAGGCATCTCGAGGCTAATCACACCTAAACTCTGGAACTTCCAAAGGGCCTTTCACACCCTTGCTGCAACTCAAGAAGTTCCCCGACATACCCGTTTCCACTCGAAAGGAAGCACGAGAGTCCCGCCCACATCCAGAGGATCCCCGTTTCCGCCTCCTAGCTCGAGAGGAGGGATCCTTTCCCTGCGTGGTCGGGAAAGAATTCCCGGCGTTCCTGTGGAATCTCAAGAGGAGGCGCTCTCCACAGGAAAGGCGAGAGGAACTCCAGGGTCGTGCCACCATTCCCTGAGTCCCCCAGATATCTCAGTCCATTCCAGGGAAACCTGTTTTCCCTGCACTGCCTCGACTTTCAAGCCCAGGATCGACTCACACCACGGTGGCACGTGGGACAGACCTGTGGGAAAGCCTCGTGGGAAAGCCTCGTGGTAGAGCCTCGAGGGAAAGACACAGATCCCTTGATCCTCGCGAAGGGAAGCGTGACACTGCTGCTACAGCTCGGAAGGAAAGCGCACGTGCATGCCCCCACTCGAGACGAGGACAGACTCCCCTGGGGAGACTCCAGAAATCCCCCAAGTTCCATGTCAGCACTGGAGAGGAATCCTCAGGTTCCGGCACCGACTCCACACAAGGTCTTAGGCTCCGGCATCGACAGGAGAGTAATCCTGAGAAGCTCCCGACCAATTCGCAAGGGGACTGGCCTTTTCTGAGGCCACCAGAGCGGGTCCCTGAGGTCCCCGTCATAAGTCGAGAGCACTTGCCGCAACTCGAGAAAATCCAGGAGGTTCTCCCCTCCAGGCGAGATGAGGCCCATTTCCGCTGAGGCGTCTCGAGGCTAATCACATCTAACATCTGGAACTTCCAAAGGGTCCTTCACACCCTTGCTGCAACTCAAGAAGTTCCCCGACATACCCGTCTCCACTCCAGAGGAAGCACGAGAGTCCGGCCCATATCCAGAGGAGCCCCGATTCCGCCTCCTAGCTCGAGAGGAGGGATCCTTTCCTGCGTGTTCGGGAAAGAATTCCCGGCATTGCCGTCGCTTCCCAAGAGGAGGCGCTCTCCACACGGAAAGGCGAGAGGAACTCCAGGGTCGTGCCACCATTCCCAGAGTCCCCAGATGTCTCAGTCCATTCAGGGAAACCTGTTTTCCCTGCACTGCATCTACTTTCAAGCCGAGCATCGACTCACACCACGGTTACACGTGGGACAGACCTGTGGGAAAGCCTCGTGGGAAAGCCTCGTTGGGAAAGCTACAGGATCCCTTGATCCATGCAAAGGGAAGCGTGACACTGCTGCGCCACCTCGGGAGGAAAAGGGCACGTGCATGCCCCTACTCGAGACGAGGACTGACTCCCCTGGGGAGACTCCAGAAGTACCCCAAGATTCATGTCAGCAATGGAGAGGAGTCCTCAGGTTCCGGCACCGACTCCACACAAGGTCTTAGGCCCCGGCATCGACGGGAGAGGAATCCCGAGAGGCCCCCAAGCAACTCGCATGGGGACTGGCCTTTCCTGAGGCCACCAGAGCGGGTCCCTGAGGTCCCCATCGTTAGTCGAGAGCATCTGCCCGCAACTCGAGAAAATCCAGGAGGTTCTCCCCTCCAGGCGAGATGAGGCCCATTTCCGCTGAGGAGTCTTGAGGCTAATCACACCTAACCTCTGGAACTTCCACAGGGTCCTTCACACCCTTGCTGCAACTCAAGAAGTTCCCCGACATACCAGTCTCCACGCGAGAGGAAGCATGAGAGTCCCGCCCACATCCAGAGGAGCCCCGTTTCCGCCTCCTAGCTCAAGAGGAGGGACCTTTCCCTGCGTGTTCGGGAAAGAATTCCCGGCATTCCCGTCGCATCTCAAGAGAAGCCGCTCTCCACAAGAAAGGCGAGAGGAACTCCAGGGTCGTGTCACCATTCCCAGAGTCCCCAGATGACTCAGTCCATTCCAGGGAAAACTCTTTTCCCTGCACTGCCTCGAATTTCAAGCCGAGTATCGACAAACACCACGGTGGCACGAGGGACAGCCCTGTTGGAAAGCCTCGAGGGAAAGCCTCGTGGGAAATCCTCGAGGAAAGCCACAGATCCCTTGATCCACGCAATGGGAAGCGTGACACTGCTGCTAAACTTGGGAGGAAAGCGCATGTGCAAGCCCCTACTCGAGACGAGGACTGACTCCCCTGGGGAGACTCCAGAAGTACCCCAAGATCCATGTCAGCACTGGAGAGGAATCCTCAGGTTCGGCACCGACTCCACACAAGGTCTTAGGCCCCGCCATCGAAGGGAGAGGAATCCTGAGAGGCCCCCGAGCAACTCGCATGGGGACTGGCCTTTCCTGAGGCCACCAGAGCGGTCCCTGAGGTCCCCGTCGTAAGTCGAGAGCACCTGCCGCAACTCGAAAAATCCAGGACGTTCTCCCCTCCAGGCGAGATGAGGCCCATTTCCGCTGAGGCATCTCGAGGCTAATCACACCTAACATCTGGAACTTCCAAAGGGTCCTTCACACCTTGCTGCAACTCAAGAAGTTCCCCGACATACCCGTCTCCACTCGAGAGGAAGCACGAGAGTCCCCGCCCACATCCAGAGGAGCCCGTTTCCGCCTCCTAGCTCGAGAGGAGGGATCCTTTCCCTGCGTGTTCGGGAAAGAATTCCCGGCGTTCCCGTCGCATCTCAAGAGGAGGCGCTCACCACAGGAAAGGCGAGAGGAACTCCAGGGTCGTGTCACCATTCCCAGAGTCCCCCCAGATGACTCAGTCCATTCCAGGGAAACCTCTTTTCCCTGCACTGCCTCGAATTTCAAGACGAGGATCGACTCACACCACGGTGGTACCTGGGACAGCCCTGTGTGAAAGCCTCGTGGGAAAGCTCGTGGGAAAGCCTCGAGGGAAAGCCACAGATCCCTTGATCCACGCGAAGGGAAGCGTGACACTGCTGCTACAGTTCAGGAGGAAAGGGCACGTGCATGCCCCCACTCGAAACGAGGACTGACTCCCCTGTGGAGACTCCAGAAGTACCCCAAGATCCATGTCAGCACTGGAGAGTAATCCTCAGGTTCCGGCACCGTATCCACACAAGATCTTATGCCCCGGCATCGACGGGAGAGGAATCCTGAGAGGCCCCCGAGCAACTCGCATGGGGACTGGCCTTTCCTGAGGGCACCAGAG
>NW_017194177.1:0-9459 GCF_001704415.2 Capra hircus
AGTAACACTCCCATTTGAGACAGCACGTCCCTCCCCCACAGGGTAAAGGGGAGTGAAGGGACTACATACGGTTGGAAAGTTCCACGGGTATCCTCAAATTGCCAATCTAAAATTTTTGCACTTTTGGCTACTGTGGGGGCTCTTCCTATCCCCACCAAGTTATTTTCAGTAGTATGTGTGGGCCAGGAGCTGGGCCAGTCTTTTCCTGAAATGCAAGAAACGTCTGCTCCTGTGTCTAATAACCCCACAATAGACTTGCCATTAATCAGAATAGTTTTCATAGGACGTTTCTGAGTAATTTCTGTTATCCAAAAAACCATATCACTAGACCCAAATCCTTTATCCTGCCTTTCATTCTGAGTAGCTGTGTGCCCAATTGCAGTGTGGTAAGGCAAAAGCAAAAGTTGGGCTATTCTTTGTCCCTGATGTATTTGGAAAGTTTTAATTGGGGGTGAAATCATTATCTGGATTTCTCCTGTATAATCTGAGTCAATTACTCCAGGGATGATTGTGAGACCTTGCATAGCTAAGGAACTTCTGCCTAGTATAATTCCTAGTAAACCTGTTGGTAATGGGCCTTTAACTCCTGTAGGGATTTTCACAGTGGGGCTATCTGGTGTTAATATTGCTGAGGTGGTGGAACTGAGGTCCAGTCCTGCGCTGCCTGGGGTTGCTCTGATGAGTTCTGCGATGGGACGAAGGGAATGAATGGGTTCAGTGAGGCTCCCCAATTGTTGTCGGGGCCTGAGGCTGCCCCTCAATCCGTTTCCCGACTGCTGGTCGGGGCCCAAAAAGGCTCCATTTCTATGGAATTGTGACCTACATTCTTTTTGCCCAATGATATCCTTTTTGACAACGAGGGCAGAGAGATCTAGGGAGATTAGTATGCACAGAATTAGGCAGAGAAGAACCGGTTGCTTTTTGGGACAAGCTCGCATAAAGTGCCCTTCCCGTCCGCAAGAGAAGCAGGCCTTGGATAAACCAATATTCTGGCCTGGACTACTGGAATGACTCTTTGACGGGTTATTTTTATTTGTAAAAAAGGACTGTACTGCCTGCTGGTAAGAATTTCCCTTTATGGCTGCAGCTATGGCAACGCCCTGCATCATTGCTGGTCCTACATCTGCACATTGCCTGATATAATCTATTATTTCCCCAGTTTTTTTTTATAGGACGTAAAATGGCCTGGCAGGTAGAATTAGCATTTTCAAATGCCAGTTGTTTTATCAATATACTAGCTGCCTCAGTATTGGAAATTACTCTGTTGACTGCCTCTGCAAGTCTTGATATAAAGTCTTCATATGGCTCTTCTGGTTTTGTTTAACATTTGAGAAGGACGAGGTAGATTCTTTCCCTTCAGGCAACAAACGCCAAGCCCCAAAAAGGCTACTTGATCTAAAGTAGTTTTGTCTAATCCCATTTGATCTCTAAGTGTTCCAAAATCATTAGTCCCTGCCAACATACTTTTTATAATATATCTTGGGCCATATTTTTGGTTAGCATCAGCCTGTTTTGGGCAAGATCTTCATATTCAGTTCTCCAAAGTACATATTGACCTCCAGACAGACAAGCTTTAGCGACTGTCTTCCAGTCATGGGGTGTCATCCATCTGCCCGCTAAAGCCTCCACCAATGATACAGTATACGGGGCTTTAGGCCCATACAAAGCACAAGCCTGTTTGAGTTCTTTAATCATTTTCATTGGAATGGGTTCCCAGTGGGGGGCTGTTCTGCCGCCGCTGCCACCAAATATTATGGGGAAACAAGCCTCAAGGTGGGGATCAAGTTCATCATCTGGGCTAGAGAAAACCCTTCTTCGGGAGCTTCTAGTGGAGGCCCTTCACCCTTATAGGGAGGGGGCGGCAAGGGGTGTCCTATGTCACTTTCTTCGTACTTTGGGAATTTTTTATCCGTTTTGTGTTTAGGTCTTACGGATGTTTTACCTGGGGATGTCTGCCTTAAGCTCTCAGGTGCATATATCCTGATGGGGGACATTTGTCTTGAGCCTCTGGAAGCAGAAGGCTTAATTAAGGAAATTTCTCTTGAATTTCTGGAAGCAGGTGGTCTGGTTGGGGAAGTTTTTATTAAGCTCTTTGGAGCAGATAATCTAATTGGAGAAGTTTCTCTTAAACTCCTTGGAGCATCTTTATTTAATAAAGACCAATCCTCATCAGAATGATCTTGACTTACTTCCTTTTCCAGATCTTCCTCATCTGAAACCTGCTCTTTTTTGTCATCTCTATCTATTACCTTTTCTTGGGCAGTCATTGCAGCTATCATTTGATTCAACTGCCGATAGCTAGGTGTAGCCTCCTTTTCATCACTCTCCTCTTCGATAGATACCTTTTTATCTGCACTTTCCTCTTTAAGGTGTACCTTTTCAGATTCAGGGGCAGGGTCTAGAGCGTCCCTAATTATATTCCATAAGGAAAAGGCGTCAGTAGGCACCTTTTCTGAGCCATGTTCAGCATGGTAAGTTTTTAGTTGTTTTCCTACTCTCTCCCAGGTGTCTAAGTTAACAGTGCCTTCTTCTGGAAACCAGGGACACTGTTCTTGTACAAAGGAAAAAAATGAATGAATATTGGATTTTTTTAACTTTAATTCCTCGTTTAGTTAGTAACTGCAAGATTACTCCTATAAAAAGCTGTCTTTCTTTTGATTCACTGTTACCCATGTCAGAAAATTAAGTCTTATAGAAAAGTCTACCTCAACAAAAGGTTTTACCTTTGGCGAGGGGGGTTTTGTTTTTAACCCCTAGGATAGCAGGTTTCTTTTCAACCTCTAGAGCACCAGGTTTCTCTTAAACCCTTGAACACTTCCCACTTTTCCTCACCCTGTCTATCCTACAGGGGGGTCCGCGGCACCCTGAGTGGGGTCCTAGCCGTCCCGAACACTCAACACTGCGGGAGTACCCGAAAGTACTCCGGGGGAAGTGATTAAGTCACTCCGGGGGGGAGGCCAGCAGGAGAGTGCTCCGGGGGGAGCTTTTGCTCCGAGGAACGTACCTTCGAATAGCCTGTTCCGGGCACCACGTGCTGGGTCCAGCCCCTGTGGATCCAGGGAATTCGAAGGGTGGACGGCGTTGGCGTGGAAAGACTTGTTTGTTTATTAATGTAAGATTAGATTAAGAAACTATAGTGTAATAAGAGATTAAGTGGAGGAAGAGGGCTGAATAGCTTGGTTTACGACGGAAGGCCAATAAAATTCCAGACAAGGAATTTGCACCATCTACCTTGGGCCACCGGCGCCCGCTTGAATATCTAAGTGTGCCTCGCCTTAAGCTCCCTTTCGTGCAGGTCTTAACAGCCGGGCAAGTAAGTAGACCTGGCGAGCCTCCGCGCCCCAGATGGAGATTCAGCCTGAAGTTAAAGTAAAGAGCAGAGAGAGGGAAGGGGAGAAAGAAGAGAGAGAGAGAGACATGGGGGAAGCCAGAGTCCCAAGAAACCAGGCCGAGAGACTAGTTCGAGAAACCCGGTCCGATCCTTTATTGTTCAGAAGGCCTTTTATACTTTTGATAAAACATGGAGATCAACGGGTAACACAGAATTATGTAGGCGTTCGCAGCCCAGACTCTTTCTATACATCATTTTGTATACAAAAGGTCTCAGGTGATTTACATTATCTTCTGGCCAAGAGGCTTGTAAACACTTTTTAGCTCTCTTCCTTAATGAATGTTAATTTTGTTTCCCCTGAAGTGTTTTTCTTTAATCTGCATTTCCTTAAAGCATTAAAGTTACATCTCTATAGAACAAAGGTGCAGTGGGATATAACAAAGAAGGTACTTAACTCGAAGAATCTAATGTTGCTAATACCAGGTCTACTACTTGTTTTTCTATATGCCAAACTATATCTAAAAATAAAGGATATGAAAATTTGGCAGCAAGCATTGACTCAACAAATGAAATTTTAATCAGTCCTATTCTAAACATTTTGACTCTTCGGAAGCCCCCTACATTCCTAGGATGTTTTAAGCTTCCTGTGCCTCCTGCGGTCAGGTAGGCTCAAACAATCACACTCGCAGAGTCCCTGCAGGCAGGCTAGAAAGCCATCGAAGGGGTTTTTGGATTGAAACACTCTTTCAAATGCAGAAAACTAAAGCCCTGAATTGACTTTTTCCAGAAAAATGTCAGAAGAGTGGAAAAGCAGAGCACAAAAGCCTGGGAGATTTTTGTTGGGGTACATGCTTAGGAATTTCCAGAGGGGTACCCTGAAGTCTGAGCACGCCTTGCGTATGTCAGCTTCTTTCCTCATGACCTTGTCACGGGCGGATTCCTCACACTGGCTTCCGGGACATGTCAGCACTGGAGAGGAATCCTCAGGTTCCGGCACCGACTCCACACAAGGTCTTAGGCCCCAGCATCGAAGGGAGACGGAATCCCGAGAGGCCCCCGAGCAACTCGCATGGGGACTGGCCTTTCCTGAGGTCACCAGAGCGGGTCCCTGAGGTCGCCGTCGGTAAGTCGAGAGCACCTGCTGCCAACTCGAGAAAATCCAGGAGGTTCTCCCCTCCAGGCGAGATGGAGGCCCATTTCCACTTAGGCGTCTCGAGGCTAATCACACCTAACCTCTGGAACTTCCAAAGGGTCCTTCACACCCTTGCTGCAACTCAAGAAGTTCCCCGACATACCCGTCTCCACTCGAGAGGAAGCACGAGAGTCCCGCCCACATCCAGAGGAGCCCCGTTTCCGCCTCCTAGCTCGAGAGGAGGATCCTTTCCCTGCGTGGTCAGGAAAGAATTCCCGGCGTTCCCGTCGTATGTCAAGAGGAGGCGATCTCCACAAGGAAGGCGAGAGGAACTCCAGGGTCGTGCCACCATTCCCAGAGTCTCCCCAGATGTCTCAGTCAATTCCAGGGAAACCTGTTTCCCTGCACTGCCTCGACTTTCAAGCCGAGGATCGACTCACACCACGGTGGCACGTGGGAAAGCCCTGTGGAAACGAAAGCCTCGTGGGAAAGCCTCGTGTAAAAGCCTCGAGGGAAAGCCAGCAGATCCCTTGATCCACGCGGAAGGGAAGCGTGACACTACTGCTAAAAGCTCGGGAGGAAAGCGCACGTGCATGCCCCCACTCGAGACGAGGACTGAGTCCACTGGGGAGACTCCAGAATTACCCCAAATTCCATGTCAGAACTGGAGCAGAATCCTCAAGTTCCGGCAACCACTCCACACTAGATCTTAGGCCCCGGCATCGACGGGAGAGGAATCCCAAGAGGCCCCCGAGCAACTCGCATGGGGACTGGCCTTTCCTGAGGCCACAAGAGCGGGTCCCTGCGGTCCCCATCGTAAGTCGAGAGCACCTGCCGCAACTCGAGAAAATCCAGGAGGTTCTCCCCTCCAGGCGAGTTGAGGCCCATTTCCGCTGAGGCGTCTCGAGGCTAATCACACCTAACCTCCTGGACTTCCAAAGGGTCCTTCACACCCTTGCTGCAACTCAAGAAGTTCCCCGACATACCCGTCCCCACTCGAGTGGAAGCACGAGAGTCCTGCCCACATCCAGAGGAGCCCTGTTTCCGCCTCCTAGCTCGAGAGGAGGAACCTTTCCCTGCGTGTTCGGGAAAAAAATTCCCGGCGTTTCTCGTCTCATCTCAAGAGGAGGCACTCTCCTCAGGAAAGGCGAGAGGAACTCCAGGGTCGTGCCACCATTCCCAGAGTCCCCCAGTTGTCTCAGACCATTCCAGGGAAACCTGTTTTCCCTGCACTGCCTCGACTTTCAAGCCGCAGGATCGACTCACACCACGGTGGCACGTGGGACAGCCCTGTGGGAAAGCCTCGTGGAAGCCTCGGTAAAAGCCTCGAGGGAAAGCCCACTAGATCCCTTGATCCACCGCGAAGGGAAGCATGACACTGCTGCTACACGCTCGGGAGGAAAGCGCACGTGCATGCCCCACTCGAGACGAGGACTGACTCCCCTGGGGAGACTCAGAAGTACCCAAGATCCATGTCAGCACTGGAGAGGAATCCTCAGGTTCCGGCACGACTCCACACAAGTCTTAGGCCCGCATCGACGGGAGAGGAATCCCGAGAGGCCCCCGAGCAACTCGCATGGGAACTGGCCTTTCCTGAGGCCACCAGAGCGGGTCCCTGAGGTCCCCGTCGTAAAGTCGAGAGCACCTGCCGCAACTCGAGAAAATCCAGGAGGTTCTCCCCTCCAGTCGAGATGAGGCCCATTTCCACTCGAGGCGTCTCAAGGCTAATCACACCTAACCTCTGGAACTTCCAAAGGGTCCTTCACACCCTTGCTGCAACTCAAGAAGTTCCCCGACATACCCGTCTCCATTCGAGAGGAAGCACGAGAGTTCCGCCCACATCCAGAGAGCCCGTTTCCGCCTCCTAGCTCCAGAGGAGCGATCCTTTCCCTGCGTGGTCGGGAAAGAATTCCCGGCGTTCCCGTCGCATCTCAAGAGGAGGCGCTCTCCACAGGAAAGGCGAGAGGAACTCCAGGGTCGTGCCACCATTCCCAGAGTCCCCCAGATGTCTCAGTCCATTCCAGGGAAACCTGTTTTCCCTGCACTGCCTCGACTTTCAAGCCGAGGATCGACTCACACCACGGTGGCACGTGGGACAGCCCTGTGGGAAAGCCTCGTGGGAAAGCCTCGAAGCCGAGAAAGCCCCTGATCCCTTGATCCACCGGAAGGGAAGCGTGACACTGCTGCTACAGCTCGGGAGGAAATCGCACGTGCATGCCCCACTCGAGACGAGGACTGACTCCCTGGGGATGACTCCAGAAGTACCCCAAGATCCATGTCAGCACTGGAGAGGAATCCTCAGGTTCCGGCACCGACTCCACACAAGGTCTTTAGGCCCCGGTATCGACGGGAGAGGAATCCCAAGAGGCCGCGAGCAACTCGCATGGGGACTGGCCTTTCCTGAGGCCACCAGAGCGAGTCCCTGAGTCCCCGTCGTAAGTCGAGAGCACCTGCCGCAACTATAGAAAGTCCAGGAGGTTCTCCCCTTCCAGGCGAGATGAGGCCCATTTCCGCTGAGGCGTCTCGAGGCTAATCACACCTAACCTCTGGAACTTCCAAAGGGAACTTTCACACCCTGGCTGCAACTCAAGAAGTTCCCCGACATACCTGTCTCCACTCGAGAGGAAGCACGGAGAGTCCCGCCCACATCCAGGAGCCCCGTTTCCGCCTCCTAGCTCGAGAGGAGGATCCTTTCCCGCGTGGTCGGGAAAAGAAATCCCGCGTTCCCGTCGCATCTCAAGAGGAGGCGCTCTCCACAGTAAAGGCGAGAGGAACTCCAGGGTCATGCCACCATTCCCAGAGTACCCCAGATGTCTCAGTCCATTCCAGGGAAACCTGTTTTCCCTGCACTAGCCTCGACTTTCAAGCCGAGGATCGACTCACACTACGGTGGACACCGTGGGACAGCCCTGTGGGAAAGCCTCGTGGGAAAGCCTCGAGGGAAAGCCACAGATCCCTTGATCCACGCGAAGGAAGCGTGACACTGCTGCTCCAGCTCGGGAGGAAAGCGCACGTGCATGCCCCCACTCGAGACGAGGACTGACTCCACTGGGGAGACTCCAGAAGTACCCCAAGATCCATGTCAGCACTGGAGAGGAATCCTCAGTCCGGCACCTGACTCCACACAAGGTCTTAGGCCCCGGCTATCGACGGGAGAGGAATCCCGAGAGGCCCCGAGCAACTCAGCAAGGGGACTGGCCTTTCCTGAGGCCACCAGAGCGGGTCCCTGAGGTCCCCGTCAGAAGTCGAGAGCACCTGCCGCAACTCGAGAAATCCAGGAGGTTCTCCCCTCCAGGCGAGATGAGGCCCATTTCCTCTGAGGCGTCTCGAGGCTAATCACACCTAACCTCTGGAACTTCCAGAGCTCCTTCACACCCTTGCTGCAACTCAAGAAGTTCCCGGACATACCCGTCTCCACTCGAGAGGAAGCACGAGAGTGCCGCCCACATCCAGAGGAGCCCTGTTTCCGGCCTCCTAGCTCGAGAGCAAGGATCCTTTCTCTGTGTCGTCCGGAAAGAATTTCCGGCGTTCCCATAGCATCTCAAGAGGAGGCGCTGTCCACAGAAAAGAGCGAGAGGAACTCCAGGGTCGTGCCGCCATTCCCTGAGTCCCCCAGATGTCTCAGTCCATTCCAGGGAATCCTGTTTTCCCTGCACTGCCTCTACTTTCAAGACGAGGATCGACTCACACCACGGTGGCACGTGGGACAGCCCTGTGGAAAGCCTCGTGGGAAAGCCTCAGATCACCTTGATCCATGCGAAGGGAAGCGTGACACTTCTGCTACAGCTCGAGAGGAAAGCAAACGTGCATGCCCCCACTCGAGACTAGGACAGACTCCCCTGGGGAGACTCCACAAGTACCCCAAGATTCATGTCAGCACTGGAGAGGAATCCTCAGGTTCCGGCACCGACTCCACACAAGGTCTTAGGCCCCGGCATCGACGGGAGAGGAATCCCGAGAGCCCCGAGCAACGCGCATGGGGACTGGCCTTTCCTGAGGCCACCAGAGCGGGTCCCTGTGGTCCCCGTCGTAAGTCGAGAGCACCTGCCGCAACTCGAGAAAATCCAGGAGGTTCTCCCCTCCAGGAGAGATGAGGCCCATTTCCTCTGAGGCGTCCCCAGGCTAATCACACCTAACCTCTGACTTCCAAAACGTCCTTCACATCCTTTACTGCAACTCAAGAAGTTCCCCGACATACCCGTCTCCTCTCTAGAGGAAGCACGAGAGTCCCGCCCCCATCCAGAGGAGCCCCGTTTCCTCCTCCTAGCTCGAGAGGAGGGATCCTTTCCCTGCGTGGTCGGAGAGAATTACCGGCCTTCCCGTCGCATCTCAGGAGGGGCGCTCTCGCAGGAAAGGCGAGAGGAACTCCAGGGTCGTTCCACCATTCCAGAGTCCCCCAGATGTCTCAGTCCATTCCAAGGAAGCCTGTTTTCCCGCACTGCCTCGACTTTCAAGCCGGGGATCGACTCACACCACGGTGGCACATGGGACAGCCCTGTGGGAAAGCCTCGTGGAAAGCCTCTGGGAAAGAGGGAAAGCCACAGATCCCTTGATCCATGCGAAGGGAAGGGTGACACTGCTGCTACAGCTCAGGAGGAAAGCGCACATGCATGTCCCCACTCGAGCCGAGGACTGACTCCCCTGGGCAAACTCCAGAGGAACCCACGATCCATGTCAGCAATGGGAGAGTAATCCTCAGGTTCCGGCACCGACTTCACACAAGACCTTAGGCCCCGGCTTCGACGGGAGAGAAATCCCGAGAGGCCCCCCGAGCACAACTCGCATGGGGACTGGCCTTTCCTGAGGCCACCCAGAGCGGGTCCCTGAGGTCCCGTCGTAAGTCGAGAGCACTGCCGCAACTCGAGAAAATCCAGGAGGTTCTCCCCTTCAGGCGAGATGAGGCCCATTTCCACTGAGGCTTCTCGAGGCTAATCACACCTAAACCTGTGGAACTTCCAAAGGGGAACTTTACACCCTGGCTGCAACTCAAGAAGTT
>NW_017194178.1:0-9458 GCF_001704415.2 Capra hircus
GAGAGGAATCCGCGAGATGCCCGAGCAACTCGCATGGGGAATGGCATTTCCTGATGCCACCAGAGCGGGTCCCTGAGGTCCCCATCGTAAGTCGAGAGCACCTGCCACAATTCGAGAAAATCCAGGAGGTTCTCCCCTCCAGGCGAGATGAGGCCCATTTCCGCTGAGGTATTCGAGGCTAATCACACCTTACCTATGGAACTTCCAAAGGGCCCTTCACACACTTGCTGCAACTCAAGAAGTTCCCCGACATACCCGTCTCCACTCGAGAGGAAGCACGAGAATCCCCCCACAACCAGAGGAGCCCCGTTTCCGCGCCTCCTTGCTCGAGAGGAGGGATCCTTTCACTGCGTGGTCGGGATAGAATACCAGTGTTCCCGTCACATCTCAAGAGGAGGCGTCTCCTCAGGAAAGGTGAGAGGAACTCCAGGGTCGAGCCACCATTCCAGAGTCCCCCAGATGTCTCAGTCCATTTCACGGAACACTGTTTTCCCCTGCACTGCGTGACTTTCAAGCCGAGGATCAACTCACACCACGGTGGCACGTGGGACAGCCCTGTGGGAAAGCCTCATGGGAAACCGTGGGAAAGCCTCGGGGAAAGCCTCGAGGGAAAGCCACAAACCCATTGATCCACGCGAAGGGAAGCGAGACACTGCTGCTACAGCTCGGAGGAAATCGCACGTGCATGCCCTCTCGAGACGAGGACTGACTCCCCTGGGGAGACTCCAGAAGAACCCAAGATCCATGTCGGCACTGGAGAGGAATCCTCAGGTTCCGGCACTGAGTCCACACAAGGTCTTAGGCCCCGGCATCGACGGGAGAGAATCCCGAGAGGCCCCGAGCAACTCGCATGGGGATTGGCCTTTCCTGAGGCCACCAGAGCGGGTCCCTGAGGCCCTCGTCGTAAGTCGAGAGCACCTGCCGCAAGTCGAGAAAATCCAGGAGGTTCTCCCCTCTAGGCTAGATGAGGCCATTTCCTCTGAGGCAACTAGGCGGTAATCACACTTAAACCCTGGAACTTCCAAAGGGTCCTTCACACCCTTGCTGGCAACTCAAGAAGTTCCTCGACATACCCGTCTCCACTCAAGAGGAACCGAGCGTCCCGCCATATCCAGAGTGCCCCGTTTCCGCCTGCTAGCTCGAGAGGAGGTATCCTTTCCCTGCGTGGTGGGAAAGAATTCCGGCGTTCCCGTCTCATCTCAAGAGGAGGCGCTCTCCACAGGAAAAGGCGAGAGGAACTCCAGGATCAGGTCCCATTCCAGAGTCCCCAGATGTCTCAGTCCATTCCAGGAAACCTGTTTTCCCTGCACTGCCTAGACTTTCAAGCCGAGGATCGACTCACACCGCGATGGCACGTTGGACAGCCTTGTGGGAAAGCCACGTGGGAAAGCCTCGTGGGAAAGCCTCGAGCGAAAGCCACAGATCCTTTGATCCACGCGAAAGGAAGTGTGACACTGCTGCTACAGCTCGGAGGAAAGCGCACGTGCATGCCCCACTCGAGACGAGGACTGACTCCCCTGGGGAGACTCCAGTAGTACCCAAGATCCATGTCAGCACTGGAGAGGAATCCTCAGGTTCCGGCACCGACTCACACAAGGTCTTAGGACCGGCATCGACGGGACAGGAATCCCGAGGGCCCCAAGCATCTCGCATGGGACTGGCCTTTCCTGAGGCCACCACAGCGGGTCCCTGAGGTCCCCGTCGTAAGTCGAGAGCACCTGAGGCAACTCGAGAAAATCCAGGAGGTTCTCCCCTCCAGGCGAGATGAGGCCATTTCCGCTGAGGCGTCTCGAGGCTAATCACATCTAACATCTGGAACTTACAAAGGGTCCTTCACACCCTTGCTGCAACTCAAGAAGTTCCCAGACATACCCGTCTCCACTAGAGAGGAAGCACGAGAGTTCCGCCCACATCCAAAGGAGCCCGTTTCCACCTCCTAGCTCGAGAGGAGGGATCCTTTCCAGCGTGGTCGGGAAAGAATTACCGGCGTTTCCGTTGCATCTCAACAGGAGGCCGCTCTCCACAGGATAGGCGAGAGGACTCCAGGGTCGTGCCACCATTCCCAGAGTACCCTGGATGTCTCAGTCCATTCCAGGGAAAAACTGTTTTCCGTGCACTGCCTCGACTTTCAAGCCGAGGATCGACTCACACCACGGTGGCACGTGGGACAGCCCTGTGGGAAAGCCTCGTGCGAAAAGCCTCCGAGGGAAAGCCACAGATCCCTTGATCCACGCGTAGGGAAGCATGACACTGCTGCTACGGCTCGGGAGGAAAGCGCACGTGCATGCCCCCACTCGAGACGGGGACTGACTCCCCTGGGGAGACTGCAGAAGTACCCCAAGATCCATGTCAGCAGGGAGAGGAACACTCAGGTTCCGGCACCGACTCCACACAAGGGCTTAGGACCCAGCATCCAAGTGAGAGGAATCCCGAGAGGCCCCGAGCAACTCGCATGTGCACTGGGTTTCCTGAGGCCACCAGAGCGGGTCCCTGAGGTCCCCGTTGTAAGTCGGAGAGCACCTGCCGCAAATCGAGAAAATCCAGGAGGTTCTCCCCCCTCCAGGCGAGATGAGGCCCATTTCCGCTGAGGCGTCTCCGAGGATATTCAACCTAACCTCTGGAACTTCCAAAGGGTTCTTCACACCCTTTCTGCAACTCAAGAAGTTCCCCGACATTCTGTCTCCACTCGAGAGGAAGCACGAGAGTCCCGCCCACATCCAGAGGGGCCCTGTTTCCGCCTCCTAGCTCGAGAGGAGGGATCCTTTCCCTGCGTGGTCGGGATAGAATTCCCGGTGTTCCCGTCACATCTCAAGAGGAGGCGCGCTCCACAGGAATGGCGAGAGGAACTCCAGCGTCGTGCCACCATTCCCAGAGTCCCCTGGATGTCTCAGTCCATTCCAGGGAAACCTGTTTTCCCTGTACTGCCTTCGACTTTCAAGCCGAGGATCGTCTCGCACCACGGTGACACGTGGGACAGCCCTGTGGGAAAGCCTCGTGGGAAAGCCCTCGTGGGAAAGCCTCCGAGGGAAAGGCCACAGATCCCTTGATCCACGCGAAGGGAAGAGTGACACTGCTGCTACCAGCACGGGAGGAAAGCGCACGTGCATGCCCCCACTCGAGACGAGGACCTGACTTCCCAGGGGAGACTCCAGAAGTACCCAAGATCCATGTCAGCACTGGAGAGGAATCCTCAGGTTCCGGCACCCACTCCACACAAAGATCTTAGGCCCCCCGGCATCGAAGGGAGAGGAATCCCGAGAGGCCCCCGAGCAACTCGCTTTGGATTGTCCTTTCCTGAGGCCAACAGAGCGGGTCCCTGAGGTCCCGTCCTAAGTCGAGAGCACCTGCCGCAACTCGAGAAAAATCCAGGAGGTTCTCCCCTTCAGGCTAGATGAGGCCCATTTCTGCTGAGGCGTCTGGAGGCTAATCACACCTAACCTCTGGAACTTCCAAAGGGTCCTTCACACCCTTGCTGCAACTCAAGAAGTCCCCCAATATTCCCGTCTCTACTCGAGAGCAAGCAAGAGAGTCCTGCCCACATCCAGAGGAGCCCCGTTTCCGCCTCCTAGCTAGAGAGGAGGGATCCTTTCCCTGCGTGGGTCGGAAAGTATTCCCGGCGTTCTCGTCGCATCTCCAAGAGGAGGCACTCTCCACAGGAAAGGCGAGAGGAACTCCAGGGTCGTGCCACCATTCCCAGAGTCCCCAGATGTCTCAGTCCATTTCAGGGAAACACTGTTTTCCCTGCACTGCCTCGAATTTCTAGCCGAGGATCGACTCACACCACGATGGCACGTGGGACAGCCCTGTGGGAAAGCCTCGTGGGAAAGCCTCAAGGGAAAGCCACAGATCCCTTGATCCACGGCGAAGGAAGCGTTGCACTGCTGCTACAGCTCGGAGGAAAGTGCGTTCATGCCCACACAAGACGACGACTAACTCCCCTGGGGAGACTCCAGAAGTACCCCAAGATCCATGTCAGCACTGGGGAGGAAACCTCAGGTTCCGGCACCGACTTCACACAGGGTCTTAGGCCGGCATCGACGGGAGAGAATCTCGAGAGGCCCCCGAGCAACTTGCATGGGACTGGCCTTTCCTGAGGCCACCAGAGCGGGTCCCTGAGGTCCCCGTAGTAAGTCAAGAGCCCTGCCGCAACTCGAGAAAATCCAGGACGTTCTCCCCCTCAGGCGAGATGAGGCCCTTTTCCTCTGAGGCGTCTCCAGGCTAACCATACCTAACATCTGGAACTTCCAAAGGTTCCTTCGCACCCTTGCTGCAACTCAAGAAGTTCTCCGACATACCTGACTCCACTCGAGAAGAAGCACGAGAATCCGCCCACATCCAGAGGAGCCCCGTTTCCGCCTCACACCTCGAGGTCAGGTATCCTTTCCCTGCATGTTCGGGAAAGAATTCCGGTGTTCCCGTCGCATCTCATGAGGAGGCGCTCTCCACAGGAAAGGCGGAGGAACTCCAGGGTCGTGCCACCATTCCAAGAGTCCCCCAGATATCTCAGTCTGCCGGGTCCAGCCCCGCTGGATCCAGGGAATTCGACGGATGGACGGCGTTGTCGTGGAAAGTCTTTTTTATTTATTAATGTAAGATTAGATTAAGAAATTATAGTGTAGTAAGAAGATTAACTGGAGGAAAAGGGCTGAATAGCTTGGTTTACGTGGAAGACCAATAAAATTCCAGACAAGAATTTTCACCATCTACGTTGGGCCACCAGCCCCTGCTTGAATATCTAAGGGTGCCTCGCCTTAAGCTCCCTTTCGTGCAGGTCTTAACAGCCAGGCAAGTAAGTAGACCTGACGAGAGCCTCCGCGCCCTGGTGGAGATTCAGCCTGAAGTTAAAGTAAAAAGCAGAGAGAAGGAAAGGGAGAGAAGAAGAAAGAGAGAAAAAGACACGGGGGGAGCCTGAGTCCCAAGAAACCAGGCCGAGAGACTAGTTTCGAGAAACTGGTCCGAGAAACTGGCCCCATCCTTTATTGTTCATAAAGCCTTTTATACTTTTGATAAAAACATGGAGTTCAATGGGTAACACAAAATTATGTAGCGTTCGCACCCCAGACTCTTTCTGTACATTATTTTTGTATACAAAAGGTCTCTGGTGATTTACATTATCTTCTGGCCAAGAGCTTGTTAAACACTTTTTGGCTCTCTTTCCTTAATGAATGTTAATTTTGTTTCCTCTGAAGTGTTTTTCTTTAATCTGCATTTCCTTAAAGCATTAAAGTTACATCTCTATAGAACAAAGGTGCAGTGGGTTATAACAAAGAAGGTACTTACTCAAAGATCTAATGTTGCTAATACACAGGTCTACTACTTGTTTTTTTAATAAACCAACTCTATCTAAAAATAAAGGATAATGAAAATTTAGCAGCAAGCATTGACCCAAAAAATGAAACTTTTAATCAGTCCTATTATAAAGATTTTGACTCCTCGGATGCCCCTACATTCCTAGGATGCTTTAAGCTTCCTGTGCCTCCTGGGGAAAGGAGGCCTCAAACAATCACATGCCCAGCTGTACGAGTCCTGCAGGCAGGCTAGAAAGCATTCAGAGGGGTTTTTGGATTGAAACACTCTTTCAAATGCAGAAGACTAAAGCCCTGAATTGACTTTTTCCAGAAAATGTCAGAAGAGTGGAAAAGCAGAGAAAAAAGCCGGCAGATTTTTGTTGGGGTACGTGCATAGGAACTTCCAGAGGGGTCCCTGAAGTCTGAACACACCATGCCTATGTCAGCTTTCTTCCTCATGACGTTATCACGGGCGGGAGTCCTCATACTGGCTCCCAGCATCAGTCCAATTCAGAGGAACCTGTTTTCCCTGCACTGCCTCGTCTTTCACGCTGAGGATCAACTCACACCACGGTGGCACGAGGGAAAGCCCTGTGAGAAAGCCTCGTGGGAAAGCCTCCAGGGAAAGCCACAGATCCCTTGATCCACACGGACGGGAAGCGTGACCCTGCTGCTACAGCTCGGGAGGAAAGCACACGTGCGTGCCCTCACTTGAGAGGAGGATTGACTCTCCAGGTGAGACTCCAGAAGAACCCAATATCCATGTCAGCACTGCTGAGGAAACCTCAGGTTCCGGCCCCGAATCCACACAAGTTGTTCGGCCCGGGCATCAACAGGAGAGTTATCAAGAGAAGCCCCCCAGCATCTGGCATGGGGACTGGACTTTGATGAAGTCACCAGAGCGGGTCCCTGAGGTCCCGTCGTAAGTCGGGAGCACCTGCCGCAACTCGAGAAAATCCAGGAGGTTCTCCCCTCCAGGCGAGATGAGGCCCATTTCCAATGAGGTGTCTCGAGGCCTAATTACATCTAATCTCTGGAACTTCCAAAGGGTCCTTCACACCCTTGCTGCAACTCAAGAAGTTCCCCGACATTCCCATCTCCACTCGAGAGGAAACACGAGGGTCCTGCCCACATCCAGAGTAGCCCCGTTTCATCCTCCTAGCTAGAGATGAGGGATCCTTTCCCTGCTTGGTCGGGAAAGAACTTCCGGCATTCCCGTCGCATCTCAGGTGGAGGCGCTCTCCACAGGAAGGGAGAGAGGAACTCCATGGTCGTGCCACCATTCCAAGCGTCCCCAGATGTCTCAGTCCATTCCAGAGGATCTTGTTTTTACAGAGTGCTTAAACTTTCATGCCGAGGATCGCCTCACACCACGGTGGCACGGGGGACAGCCCTGTGGGAAAGCCTCGTGGGAAATCCTCTAGGAAAAGCCTAGAGGAAAAGCCACAGATCCATTGATCCACGCGACGGGAAGCATGACACTGCTGCTACAGCTCGGGAGGAAAGAGCATGCACATGCCCCCACTCGAGACGAGGACTGATTCCCCTTGGGAGACTTCAGAAGTATCCCAAAAACATGTCAGCACTGGAGAGGAATACTCAGGTTCTGGCCCCCACTCCACCGAAGGTCTTGGGCCCCGGCATCTACCGGTGAGGAATCCCGAGAGGCCCTCTAGCAACTCGCATGGGGACTGGTCTTCCTAAGGCCAACAGAACGGGTCCCTGAGGTCCCCGTCGTAAGTCGAGAGCAACTGCCACAACTCGAGAAAATGAAGGAGATTCTCCCCTTCAGGCGAGATGAGGCCCATTTCCACTGAGACGTCTCGAGGCTAATCACACCTAACCTCTGGAACTTCCAAAGGGGTCCTTCACAACCTTGTTGCAACTCAAGAAGATCCAGAAGAGACCCGTCGCCACTACATAGGAATCACCAGGGTACCACCCACATCCAGAGGAGCCCCAATTCCCCCTCCTAGCTCAATGTGAGGGATGCCTTTCCCCTGATTGGCCGGGAAAGAATTCCTGTCGTACCTGTCGCATCTCAAGAGGAGGCACGCTCCACAAGAAAGGTGAGAGGAACTCCAGGGTCGTTCCACCATTCCAAGAGTCCCCCAGATGACTCAGTCCTTTCCAGAGGAACTTGTTTACCCTGCACTGCCTCGACGTTCACGCGGAGGACCGACTCACACGATGGTGGCACGTGGGACAGCCCTGTGGGAAAGCCTCGTGGGAAAGCCACGTGGGAAAGCCTCGAGGGAAAACAAGAAACCCTTTGATCAACCCAACGGGAAAATTGACTCTGCTCCTAATGCTCGGGAGAAAAGCGCACGTGCATGCCCCCATTGGAGACGAAGATGACTCCCCTGTGGAGACTCCAGTAGTACCCCAAGATCCATTTCAGCACTGGGAGAGGAAACCTCAGGTTCGGGCACCGATTCCAAAAAAGGTCTTAGGCCCGTCATCGACCGGAGAGGAATCCCGAGAGGCCCCTTAGCAACTCGCAAGTCGACTGGCATTACCTGAGCGGACCAGAGCGGGTTACATAAGTCCCGGTCATAACTAGGGAGCACCTGCTGAAACTCGAGAAACCCAGGAGGTTCTCCCCTGCAGTCGAGATGAGGCCCATTTCCGCTGAGACGTCTCGAGTCTAATCACACCTAACCTCTGGAACTTCCAAAGGGTCCTTCCACCCTTGCTGCAACTCAAGAAGATCCCCTACATACCTCTCTCCACTCGAGAGGAAGAACGAGAGTCCCGCCCACATACAGAGGAGCCCCGTTTCCGCCTCCTAGCTCGAGAGGAGGGATCCTTTCCCTGCATGGTCAGGAAAGAACTCCCGGCATTCCTGTCTCATCTCAAGAGGAGGCGCTCTCCACAGGAAAGGCGAGAGGAACTCCAGGGTCGTGCCACCATTCCCAGAGTCCCCCAGATGTCTCAGTCCATTCCAGGGAAACCTGTTTTCCCTGCACTGCCTCGACTTTCAAGCCGAGGATCGACTCACACCACGGTGGCACGTGGGACAGCCCTGTGGGAAAGCCTCCTGGGAAAGCCTCCTGGGAAAGCTTCGAGGGAAAGCCACAGATCCCTTGATCCAAGGGAAGGGAAGCGTGACAGTTCTGCTACAGCTCGGGAGGAAAGCGAACGTGCATGCCCCACTCGAGACGAGGACTGACTCCCCTGGGGAGACTCCAGAAGTACCGTAAGATGCATGTCAGCACTGGAGAGGAATCCTCAGGTTCCGGCACCGACTCCACACAAGGTCTTAGGCCCAGGCGTCGAAGGGAGAGGAATCCCGAGAGGCCCGAGCAACTCGCATGGGGACTGGCCTTTCCTGAGGCCACCAGAGCGGGTCCCTGAGGTCCCCGTCGTAAGTCAAGAGCACCTGCCGAAACTCGAGAAAATCCAGGAGGTTCTCCCCTCCAGGCGAGATGAGGCCCATTTCCGCTCAGGCGTCTCGAGCTAATAACACCTAACCCCTGGAACTTCCAAAGGGTCCTTCACACCTTGCTACAACTCAAGAAGTTCCCCAACATACCTGACTCCACTCGAGAGGAAGCACGAGAGTCCCGCCCACATCCAGAGGAGCCCCGTTTCCGCCTCGTACCTCGCGGTCAGGTATCCTTTCCCTGTATGTTCCGGAAAGAATTCCGGGTGTTCCCGTCGCATCTCAAGAGGAGGCGCTCTCCACAGGAAAGGGCGAGAGAAACTCCAGTGTCGTGCCATCATTCCAAGAGTCCCCCAGATATCTCAGTGTGCCGGGGTCCAGCCCCGCTGGATCCAGGGAATTCGATGGATGGACGGCGTTGACGTGGAAAGTCTTGTGTATTTATTAATGTAAGATGAGATTAAGAAATTATAGGGTAGTAAGAAGATTAACTGGAGGAAAAAGGCTGAATAGCTAGGTTTACGCGGAAGGCCAATAAAATTCCCGACAAGGAATTTTCTGGCGGACTCTGGGAATGGTGGCACGACCTCGAGTTCCTCTTGCCTTGCCTGTGAGAGCGCCTCCTCTTGAGATGCGCCGGGAACGCCGGAATTCTTTCCCGACCACGCAGGGAAAGGATCCCTTCCTCGAGCTAGGAGGCGGAAACGGGGCTCCTCTGGATGTGGGGCGGACTCTCGTGCTTCCTCTCGAGCGGAGACGGTATGTCGGGAACTTCTTGAGTTTGC
>NW_017194179.1:0-9458 GCF_001704415.2 Capra hircus
ATTAGCCTCGAGAGGCCTGAGGCAAATGGGGCCTCATCTCGCCTGGAGGGAGAACTCCTGGATTTTCTCGAGTTGCGCAGGTGCTCTCGACTTACGATGGGGACTCAGGGACCTGCTCTGGTGCATCAGGAAAGGCCAGTCCCCATGCGAGTTGCTCGGCGCATCTGGGATTCCTCTCCCGTCGATGCTGGCCTAAGATCTTGTGTGGAGTCGGTGCCGAACTGAGGATTCCTGTCCAGTGCTGACATGGATCTTCGGGTACTTCTGGAGTCTCCCAGGGGTCAGTCCTCGTCTCGAGTGGGGGCATGCACGTGTGCTATCCTCCCAGCTGTAGCAGCTGTAGCAGCAGTGTCACGCTTCCCTTCCCATGGATCAAGGATCTGTGGCTTTCCCTTCGAGGCTTCCCACGAGGCTTTCCCACGAGGCTTTCCCACAGGGGCTGTCCCACGTGCCAACCTGGTGTGAGTCGATCCTCGGCTTGAAAGTCGAGGCAGTGCAGGGAAAACAGGTTTCCCTGGAATGGACTGAGAATCTGGGGCTCTGGGAATGGTGGCACGACCCTGGAGTTCCTCTCGCCTTTCCTGTGGAGAGCGCCTCTCTCTTGAGAAGCGACGGGAACGCAGCGAATTCTTTCCCCAACACGCATGGAAAAGGATCCCTCCTCTCGAGCTAGGAGGCAAAAATGGGGCTCCTCTGGATGTGGGCGGGACTCTCGTTCTTCCTCTCGAGTAATAGACGGGTATGTCGGGGAATTTCTTGAGTTGCAGCAAGGGTGTGAAGGACCCTTTGGAAGTTCCAGATGTCACATGTGATTAGCCTCGAGACACCTCAGCGGAAATGGTCTCATCTCGCCTGGAGGGGAAACCTCCTGGATTTTCCCGAGTTGCGGCAGGTGCTCTCGAGTTACGACGGGGACCACAGGGACCCGCTCTGGTGGCCTCAGAAAGGCCAGTCTACATGCGAGTTGCTCGGGGCCTCTCGGGATTCCTCTCCCGTCAATGCCGGTGCCTAAGACCTTTTTGTGGAGTTGGTGCCGGAACCTGAGGATTCCTCTCCAGTGCTGAAATGGATCTTGGGGTACTTCTGGAGTCTCCGCCAGGGGAGTCAGTCCTCTTCTCGAGAGGGGTATGCACGTGCCCTTTCCTCCCAAGCTGTGGCAGCTGTATGGCGCTTCCCTTCGCGTGGATCAAGGGATCTGTGGCTTTCCATCGAGGCTTTCCCAGGAAGCTTTCCAGGAGGCTTTCCCACGAGGCTATCCTCGAAGCTTTCCCACAGGGCTGTCCCACGTGCCAGCGTGGTGTGAGTCGATAATCGGCTTGAAAGTCGAGGCAGTGCAGGGAAACAGGTTTCCCTGGAATGGACTGAGAAATCTGGCGCCTCTGCGAATGGTGGCACGTCCCTGGAGTTCCTCTCGCCTTTCTTGTGGAGAGCGCCTCCTCTTGAGAAGCGACGGGAACGCCGGGAATTCTTTCCCCACCACGCAGGGAAAGGATCCCTCCTCTCGAGCTAGGAGGCGGACACGGGGCTCCTCTGGATGTGGGCGGAACTCTCGTGCTTCCTCTCGAGTGGAGACGGTTATGTCAGGGAACTTCTTGAGTTGCAGAAAGGGTGTGAAGGACCCTTTGGAAGTTCCAGAGGATAGGAGTGATTAGCCTGAAGAAGCCTCAGCGCAAATGGGCCTCATCTCGCCTGGAGGGGAGAACCTCCTGGATTTTCTCGAGTTGCGGCAGGTGCTCTCGACTTACGACGGGGACCTCAGGGACCCGCTCTGGTGGCCTCAGGAAAGGCTAGTCCCCATGCGAGTTGCTCGGTGGCCTCTCGGGATTTTTCTCCCGTCGATACCGGGCCTAAGATCTTGTGTGGAGTCGGTGCCGGAAACCTGAGGATTCCGCTCCAGTGCGGACATGGATCTTGGGGTACGTCTGGAGTCTCCCCAGGAGAGTCAGTCCTCCGTCTCGAGTGGGGGCATGCACGTGCGCTTTCCTCCCGAGCTGAAGCAGCAGTGTCACGCTTCCCTTCTCGTGGATCAAGGGATCTGTGGCTTTCCTTGAGGCTTTCCCAGGAGGCTTTCCGACGAAGTTTTCCCACACGGCTGTCCCACGTGCCACCGTGGTGTGAGTCGATCCTCGCTTGAAAGTCGAGGCAGTGCAGGGAAAAAGGTTTCCCTGGAATGGACTGAGACATCTGGGGGACTCTGGGAATGGTGGCACGACCCTGGAGTTCCTCTCGCCTTTCCTGTGGAGAGCGCCTTCTCTTGAGATGCCGACGGGAACGCGGGGAATTCTTTCCCGACCACGCAGGGAAAGGATCCCTCCTCTCAAGCTAGGAGGCGGAAATGGGGCTCCTCTGGATGTGGGCGGGACTCTCGTGCTACCGTCTCGAGTGGAGACGGGCTATGTCGGGGAACTTCTTGTGTTGCAGCAAGGGTGTGAAGGACCCTTTAGAAGTTCCAGATGTTAGAGTGTGATTAGCCTCGAGACGCCTCAGCGGAAATGGGCCTCATATCGCCTGGAGGGGGAGAACCTCCTGGATTTTCTCGAGTTGCGGCAGGTGCTCTCGACTTAGACGGGGCACCTCAGGGACCCGCTCTCTGGTGGCATGAGGAAAGGCCAGTCCCAAGCGAGTTGCTCGGGGGCCTCTCGGGATTCCTCTCCCGTCGATGCCGGGGCTAAGACCTTGTGTGGAGTCAGTGCCGGAACCTGAGGATTCCTCTCGAGTGCTGACATGGATCTTGGGGTACTTCTGGTAGTCTCCCCAGGGGAGTCAGTCCTCGTCTCGAGTGGGGGGCATACACGTGCGCTTTCCTCCCGAGGCTGTAGCACAGTGTCGCGTTCCCTTCGACGTGGATCAAGGATCTGTGGCTTTCCCTCGAGGCTTTCCCACGAGGCTTTCCCACGAGGCTTTCCGACAGGGCTGTCCCACGTGCCTACCGTGGTGTGAGTCGATCCTCGGCTTGAAAGTCAAGGCATGTACAGGGGAAAACAGGTTTTCCCTGGAATGGACTGAGACATCTGGCGGGACCTCTGGGAATGGGTGGCACGACCCTGGAGTTCCTCTCGCCTTTCCTGTGGAGACGCGCTCCTCTTGAGATGTCGACAGGGAACACGGGAATTCTATCCCGACCACGCAGGGAAAGGATCCCTCCTCTCGAGCT
Source organism: Capra hircus (assembly GCF_001704415.2). NCBI lineage: Eukaryota > Metazoa > Chordata > Mammalia > Artiodactyla > Bovidae > Capra > Capra hircus. The sequence goes on from NW_017194179.1 coordinate 3,155, forward strand.
AGGAGGCGGAAACGGGGCCCTACTGGATGTGGGCGTGGACTCTCGTGCTTCCTCTCGAGTGGAGACAGGTATGTCAGGGGAACTTCTTGAGTTGCAGAAAGGGTGTGAAGAACCTTTGGAAGTTCCAGAGGTTAGGTGATATCCCTGGAGACGCCTCAGCGGAAATGGGCCTCATCTCGCCTGGAGGGGAGAACCTCCTGGATTTTCCTCGATTTGCGGCAGGTGCTCTCGACTTACAACGGGGACCTCAGGGACCCGCTCTGGTGGCCTCAGGAAAACCCAGTGCACATGCGGAGTTGCTCGGGGGCCTCTCGGGATTCCTCTCACTTGGATGCTGGGGCCTAAGCCTTGTGTGGGAGTCAGGTGCCGGAACCTGAGTGTTCCTCTCCCTGCTGACATGGATCTTGGGGTACTTCTGGCAGTCTCCCCAGGGGAGTCAGTCCCCGTCTCGAGTGGGGGGCATGCACGTGCGCTTTCCTCCCGAGCCGTAGCAGCAGTGTCATGCTTCCCTACGCGTGGATCAAGGGATCTGTGGCTTTCCCTCGAGGCTTTTCGCACGAGGCTTTCCCACAGGGCTGTCCACGTGCCACCGTGGTGTGAGTCGATCCTCGGCTTTGAAAGTCGAGGCAGTGCACGGAAAACAGTTTTCCCTGGAATGGACTGAGACATACCAGGGTACTCTGGGAATGGTGGCACGACCCTGGAGTCCTCTCGCCTATCCTGTGGAGAGCGCCTCCTGTTGAGATGCAACGGAAACGCCGGGTAATTCTTTCCCGACCACGCTGGGAAAGGATCCTCCTCTCGAGCTAGGAGGTGGAAACGGGGCTCCTTTGGATGTGGGCGGAACTCTCGTGCTTCCTCTCTAGTGGAGACGGGTATGTCTGGGAACTTCTTGAGTTGCAGCAAGGGTGTGAAGGACCCTTTGGAAGTTCCAGATGTTAGATGTGATAGCTCGAGACGCCTTCAGCGGAAATGGGGCCTCATCTCGCCTGGAGGGGAGAACCTCCTGGGATTTTCTCGAGTTGCCTCAGGTGCTCTCGACTTACGACGGGGACCTCAGGGACCCGCTGTGGTGGCCTCAGGAAAGGCCAGTCCCCATGCGAGATGCTTGGGGGGCCTCTCGGGATTCCTGTCCCGTCGATGCCGGGGTCCTAAGACCTTGTGGTGGAGTCGGTGCCGGAACCTGAGGATTCCTCTCCAGTGCTGACATGGATCTTGGGGTACTACTGGAGTCTCCCCAGGGGAGTCAGTCCTTCGTCTCGAGTGGGGGCATGCACGTGCGCTTTCCTCCCGAGCTGTAGCAGCAGTGTCACAGCTTCCTTTCGCGTGGATCAAAGGATCTGTGGCTTTCGCTCGAGGCTTTCCCCACGAGGCTTTCCCACGTGGCTTTCCCACAGGGCTGTCCAACGTGCCATCGCGGTGTGAGTCGATCCTTCGGCTTGAAAGTCGAGGCAGTGCAGGGAAAACAGGTTTCCCTGGAATGGACTGAGACATCTGGGGGACTCTGGGAATGGGACCTGATCCTGGAGTTCTCTCGCCTTTCCTGTGGAGAGCGCCTCCTCTTGAGATGAGACGGGAACGCCGGGAATTCTTTCCCCACCACGCAGGGAAAGGATACCTCCTCTCGAGCTAGCAGGCGGAAACGGGGCCACTCTGGAATATGGGCGGGACGCTCGGTTCCTACTTGAGTGGAGACGGGTATGTCGAGGAACTTCTTGAGTTGCAGCAAGGGTGTGAAGGACCTTTGGAAGTTCCAGGGTTTAAGTGTGATTACCGCCTAGTTTGCCTCAGAGGAAATGGGCCTCATCTAGCCTAGAGGGGAGAACCTCCTGGATTTTCTCGAGTTGCGGCAGGTGCTCTCGACTTACGATGAGGGCCTCAGGGACCCGCTCTGGTGGCCTCAGGAAAGGCCAGTCCCCATGCGAGTTGCTCGGGGGCCTCTCGGGATTCCTCTCCCGTCGATGCCGGGGCCTAAGACCTTGTGTGGACTCAGTGCCGGAACCTGAGGATTCCTCTCCAGTGCCGACATGGATCTTGGGGTTCTTCTGGAGTCTCCCCAGGGGAGTCAGTCCTCGTCTCGAGAGGGGGCATGCACGTGCGATTTCCTCCGGAGCTGTAGGCAGCAGTGTCTCGCTTCCCTTCGCGTGGATCAATGGGTTTGTGGCTTTCCCTCGAGGCTTTCCCCGAGGCTTTCCCACGAGGCTTTCCCATGAGGCTTTCACCACAGGGCTGTCCCACGTGCCACCGTGGTGTGAGTTGATCCTCTGGCTTGAAAGTCGACGCAGTGCAGGGAAAAACAGGTTTCCGTGAAATGGACTGAGACATCTGGGGGACTCTGGGAATGGTGGCACGACCCTGGAGTTCCTCTCACCTTTCCTGAGGAGAGCGCCTCCTCTTGAGATGTGACGGGAACACGGTATTCTATCCGGACCACGCAGTGAAAGGATCCCTCCTCTCGAGCAAGGAGGCGGAAACGGGGCTCCTCTGGTTGTGGGCGGGATTCTCGTGCTTCCTCTCCGAGTGGAGACGGGTATGTCGGGGAACTTCTTGAGTTGCCAGCTAAGTGTGTGAAGGGCCCTTTGGAAGTTCCAGAGGTAAGGTGTGATTAGCCTCGAGATACCTCAGCGGAAATGGGCCTCATCTCGCCTGGAGGGGAGAACCTCCTGGATTTTCTCGAATTGTGGCAGGTGCCTCTCGACTTACGATGGGGACCTCAGGGACCCGCTCTGGTGGCATCAGGAAATGCCATTCCCATGCGAGTTGCTCGGGGGCATCTCGGGATTCCTCTCCCGTCGATTCCGGGGCCTGAGACCTCGTGTGGAGTCAGTGCCGGAACCTGAGGATTTCTCTCCAGTGCTGACATGGATCTTGGGGTACTTCTGGAGTCTCCCCAGGGGAGTCAGTCCTCTTCTCGAGTGGGGGCATGCACGTGCGCGTGCCTCTCGAGCTGTAGCATTAGTGTCGCGCTTCCATTCGCGTGGATCAAGGGATCTGTGGCTTTCCCTCGAGGACTTTTCCCACGAGGCTTTCCCACGACGCTTTCCCACAGGGCTGTCCCACGTGCCACCGTGGTGTGAGTCGATCCTCAGCTTGAATGTCGACGCAGTGCTGGGAAAACAGGTTTCCCGGAATGGACGGAGACATCTGGGGGACTCTGGGAATGGTGGCACGACACTGGAGTTCCTCTCGCCTTTCCTTGTTGAGAGAGCCTCCTCTTGAGATGCGACGGAAATGCCGGGAATTCTTTCCCGACCACGCAGGGAAAGGATCCCTCCTCTCGAGCTAGGAGGCAGGAAACGGTGTTGCTCTGGATGTGGGCGGGACTCCCGTGCTTCCTCTCGAGTGGAGACCGGTATGTCGGGGAACTTCTGAGTTGCAGCAAGGGTGTGAAGGACCCTTTTAAGTTCTAAAGGTTAGGTGTGATTAGCCTTGAGACGCCTCAGCGAAAATGGGCCTCATCTCGCCTGGATGGGAGAACCTCCTGGATTTTCTCGAGTTGCGGCAGGTGCTCTCAACTTACGACGGGGACCGCAAGGACCCCCTCCGGTAGCCTCAGGAAAGGCCAGTCCCCATGCGAGTTGCTCGATGGCCTCTCGGGTTTCCTCTCCCTTAGATGCTGGGGCCTAAGAGCTTGTGTGGAGTCAGTCCCGGAACCTGAGGATTCCTCTCCAGTGCTGACCTGGATCTTGGGGTACTTCTGGAGTCTCCCCAGGCAAGTCAGTCTTCGTCTCGAGTGGGGGAATGCACGTGAGCTTTCCTTCCGAGCTGTAGCAGCAGTGTCGCGCTTCCCTTCGCGTGGATCTAGGGATCTGTTGCTTTCCCTCGAGGCTTTCCCATGAGGATTTCCCACGAGGCTTTCCCACAGGGCTGTCCCACGTGCCACCGTGGTGTGTGTCGATCCTCGGCTTGAAAGTGGAGGCAGTGCAGGGAAAACAGTTTTCCCTGGAATGGACGGAGACATCAGGGGGACTCTGGGAATGGTGGCACGACCCTGGAGTTCCTCTCGCCTTTTCCTGTGGAGAGCGGCCTCCTCTTGAGATGCTACGGAAACGCCGGGAATTCTTTCCCGACCACGCAGGGAAAGGATCCTTCCGCTCGAGCTAGGAGGCTGACATGGGGCTCCTCTGGATGTGGGTGGGACTATCGTGCTTCCTCTCGAGTGGAGACGGGTATGTCAGGCAACTTCTTGAGTTGCAGCAAGGGTGTGAAGGACCCTTTGGAAGTTCCAGAAGTTAGGTGTCATTAGCCTCGAGAGGCCTGAGGGCAAATGGGCCTCATCTCGCCTGGAGGGGAGAACCTCCTGGATTTTCTCGAGTTGCCCGCAGGTGCTCTCGACTTACGACGGGGACATCAGGGACCCGCTCTGGTGGCCTCAGGAAAGGCCAGTCCCCATGCGAGTTGCTCGGGGGCCTCTCGGGATTCCTCTCCCGTCGATGCCGGGGCCTAAGACCTTGTGTGGAGTCGGTGGCCCGGAAACTGAGGATTCCTCTCCATTGCTGACATGGATCTTGGGGTACTTCCTGGAGTCTCCCCAGGGGGAGTCAGTCCTCGTCTTGAGTGGGGGCATGCACGTGTGCTTTCCTCCCCAGCTGTAGCAGCAGTGTCAGCGCTTCCCTTCCCATGGATCAAGGGATCTGTGGCTTTCCTTCGAGGCATTCCCACGAGGCTTTCCCACGAGGCTTTCCCACAGGGCTGTCCCACGTGCCAACCTGGTGTGAGTCGATCCTCGGCTTGGAAAGTCGAGGCAGTGCAGGGAAAACAGGTTTCCCTGGAATGGACTGAGACATCTGGGGGACTCTGGGAATGGTGGCACGACCCTGGAGTTCCTCTCGCCTTTCCTGTGGAGAGCGCCTCCTCTTGAGAAGCGACGGGAACGCAGCGAATTCTTTCCCCAACACGCATGGAAAGGATCCCTCCTCTCGAGCTAGGAGGCAAAAATGGGGCTCCTCTGGATGTGGGCGGGACTCTCGTTCTTCCTCTCGAGTATAGACGGGTATGTCGGGGAATTTCTTGAGTTGCAGCAAGGGTGTGAAGGACCCTTTGGAAGTTCCAGATGTCACATGTGATTAGCCTCGAGACACCTCAGCGGAAATGGTCCTCATCTCGCCTGGAGGGGAAAACCTCCTGGATTTTCCCGAGTTGCGGCAGGTGCTCTCGAGTTACGACGGGGACCACAGGGACCCGCTCTGGTGGCCTCAGAAAGGCCAGTCTACATGCGAGTTGCTCGGGGGCCTCTCGGGATTCCTCTCCCGTCAATGCCGGTGCCTAAGACCTTTTGTGGAGTTGGTGCCGGAACCTGAGGATTCCTCTCCAGTGCTGAAATGGATCTTGGGGTACTTCTGGAGTCTCCCCAGGGGAGTCAGTCCTCTTCTCGAGAGGGGTATGCACGTGCCCTTTCCTCCCAAGCTGTGGCAGCTGTATGGCGCTTCCCTTCGCGTGGATCAAGGGATCTGTGGCTTTCCATCGAGGCTTTCCCAGGAAGCTTTCCAGGAGGCTTTCCCACGAGGCTATCCCTCGAAGCTTTCCCACAGGGCTGTCCCACGTGCCAGCGTGGTGTGAGTCGATAATCGGCTTGAAAGTCGAGGCAGTGCAGGGAAAACAGGTTTCCCTGGAATGGGACTGAGAAATCTGGCGCCTCTGCGAATGGTGGCACGTCCTGGAGTTCCTCTCGCCTTTCTTGTGGAGAGCGCCTCCTCTTGAGAAGCGACGGGAACGCCGGGAATTCTTTCCCACCACGCAGGGAAAGGATCCCTCCTCTCGAGCTAGGAGGCGGACACGGGGCTCCTCTGGATGTGGGCGGAACTCTCGTGCTTCCTCTCGAGTGAGACGGTTATGTCAGGGAACTTCTTGAGTTGCAGAAAGGGTGTGAAGGACGCCTTTGGAAGTTCCAGAGGATAGGAGTGATTAGCCTGAAGAAGCCTCAGCGCAAATGGGCCTCATCTCGCCTGGAGGGGAGAACCTCCTGGATTTTCTCGAGTTGCGGCAGGTGCTCTCGACTTACGACGGGGACCTCAGGGACCCGCTCTGGTGGCCTCAGGAAAGGCTAGTCCCCATGCGAGTTTGCTCGGTGGGCCTCTCGGGATTTTTCTCCGTCGATACGGGGGCCTAAGATCTTGTGTGGAGTCGGGTGCCGGAACCTGAGGATTCCGCTCCAGTGCGGACATGGATCTTGGGGTACGTCTGGAGTCTCCCCAGGAGAGTCAGTCCTCGTCTCGAGTGGGGGCATGCACGTGGCGCTTTCCTCCCGAGCTGAAGCAGCAGTGTCACGCTTCCTTCTCGTGGATCAAGGGATCTGTGGCTTTCC
>NW_017194180.1:0-9457 GCF_001704415.2 Capra hircus
GGCTTTCCCACGAGGCTTTCCCACAGGGCTGTCCCACGTGCCACCGTGTGAGTCGATCCTGGCTTGAAAGTCTCAGTGCAGGGAAACAGGTTCCCTGGATTGAGACATCTCTCTGGGAATGGTGGCACGACCCTGGAGTTCCTCTCGCCTTTCCTGTGGAGAGCGCCTCCTCTTGAGATGCGACAGGAAGGCCGGAATTCTTTCCCGACCACGCAGGGAAAGGATCCCTCCTCTCGAGCTAGGAGGCGGAAACGGGGCTCCTCTGGATGTGGGGCAGAACTCTCGTGCTTCCTCTCGAGTGGAGACTGGTATGTCGGGGAACTTCTTGAGTTACAGCAAGGGTGTGAAGGACCCTTTGGAAGTTCCAGAGCTTCGGTGTGATTAGCCTCGAGACGCCTCAGCGGAATGGGCCTCATCTCGCCTGGAGGGGAGAACCTCCTCGATACTCTCGAGTTGAGGCAGGTGCTCTCGTGTTACGACGGGGACATCAGGGACCAGCTCTGGTGGCCTCAGGAAAGGCCAGTCCCGATGCGAGTTGCTTGGGGGCCTCTCGGATTCTTCTCCCGTCGATGCGGGGCTTAAGATCTTGTGTGGAGTGGGTGCCGGAACTTGAGGATTCCTCTCCAGTACTGACATGGATCTTGGTGTATTCTGGAGAATCCCCAGGGGAGTCAGTCCTCGTCCCGAGTGGGGGCATGCACGTGTGCATTCCTCCCGAGCTGTAGCAGCAGTGTCGCGCTTCCCTCGCGTGGATCAAGGGATCTGTGGCTTTGCCTCGAGGCTTTCCCACGAGGCTTTCCCACAAGGCTGTCCCACGTGCCACGCGTGGTGTGAGTCGATCCTCGGCTTGAAAGTGGAGGGCAGTGCAGGGAAAACAGGTTTCATGCAAGGACTGAGACATCTGGGGGACTCTGGGAATGGTGGCACGACCCTGGAGTTCCTCTCGCCTTTCCTGTTAGAGCGCTCCTCTTGAGATGCGACCGGAACGCTGGGAATACTTGACCGACCACGCAGGAAAAGGATCCCTCCTCTCGAGCTAGGAGGCAGAAACGGGGCTCCTCTGGATGTGGGCGGGACTGTCGTGCTTCCTCTCGAGTGAGATGGGTATGTCGGGGAACTTCTTGAGTTGCAGCAGGTGTGAAGGACCCTTTGGAAGTCCAGAGGTTAGTTTTGATTAGCTTCGAGACGCCTCATTGGAAATGGGCCTCATCTCGCCTGCAGGGACAACCTCCTGGATTTTCTCGGGTTGCGGCAGGTGCTCTCGACTTGCGACGGGGACCTCAGGGACCCGCTCTGGTGGCCTCAGAAAGGTCAGTCCCCATGCGAGTTGCTCGGGGCCTCTCGGATTCCTCTCCGTCGATGCCGGGCCTAAGACCTTGTGTGGAGTCGTTGCTGAACCTGAGGATTCCCCTCCAGTGCTGACATGGATCTTGGGGAACCTCTGGAGTCTCCCAGGGGAGTCAGTCCTCGTCTCGTGTGGGGCATGCACATGGCTTTCCTCTCGAACTGTAGCAGCAGTGTCGCGCTTTCCCTTCGCGTGGATCAAGGATCTGTGGCTTTCCCTCGAGGCTTTCCACGAGGCTTTCCCACAAGGCTGTCCCAGGTGCCACTGTGGTGTGAATCGATCCTCGGCTTGAAATTCGAGGCAGTGCAGGAAAACAGGTTTCCCTGGAATGGACTGAGACATCTGGGGAACTCTGGGAATGGTGGCACGACCCTGGATTTCCTCTCGCCTTTCCTGTGGAGAACGCCTCCTGTTCAGATGCGTGGGAACGCCAGGAATCCTTTCCCGACGACACAGGGAGAGAATCAATCCTCTCGAGCTATGAGGCGAAACGGGGCTCCTCTGGATGTGGCGGGACTCTCGTGTTTCCTCTCGAGTGAAGACGGGTATGTCGGGGAACTTCTTGAGTTGCAGCAAGGGTGTGAAGTACCTTGAAGTTCCAGAGGTTAGGTGTGATTAGCCTCGAGACGCCTCAGCGGAAATGGCCTCATCTCGCCTGAGGGGAGAACCTCCGGATTTTCTCGAGTTGCGGCAGGTGCTTTCCACGTAGGACGGGGACCACAGGGACAAGCTCTGGTGGCCTCAGGGAAGGCCAGTCCCCATGCGAGTTGCTCGGGGCCTCTTAGGATTCCTCTCCCGTTGATGCCGGGGCCTAAGTCCTTGTGTGGAGTCGTTGCCAGAATCTGAGGATTCCTCTCCAGTGCTGACATGGATTTAGGGGTACTTCTAGAGTCTCCCCATGGGAGTCAGTCCTCGTCAGATTGGGGCATGCACTTGGCTTTCCTTCCGAGCTGTAGGAGCAGTGTCACGCTTCCCTTCGCGTGATCAAGGGATCTGTGGCTTTCCCTCGAGGCTTTCCCACGAGGCTTTCCCACGAGGCTTTCCCACAGGGCTGTCCACGTGCCACCGTGGTGTGAGTCGATCCTCGGCTTGAAAGCCGAGGCAGTGCAGGAAGAGAGGTTCCCTGGAATGCACGGAGACATCTGGGGACTCTGGGAATGGTGTCACGACCCTGGAATTCCTCTCGCCTTTCCTGTGGAGAGCGCCTCCTCTTGGGATGCGACGGGAACGCCGGGAATTTTTCCCGATCACGCAGGGAAAGGATCCCTCCTCTCAAGCTAGGAGTCCGGAAACGGTGCTCCTCTGGATGTGGGGCGGACTCTCGTGCTTCCTCTGGAGTGGAGACGGTATGTGGGGAACTTCTTGAGTTGCAGCAAGGGTGTGAAGGACCCTTTGAAAGTTCCAGAGGTTAGGTGTGATTAGCCTCGAGACGCCTCAGCGGAAATGGCCTCATCTCGCCTGGAGGGGAAACCTCCTGGATTTTCTCGAGTTGCGGCAGGTGCCTAACTTACGACGGGGGACTTCAGGGACTCCGCTCTGGTGGCCTCAGTTAAAGGTCTCTCCCCATGCGAGTTGCTCGGGGGCCTCTCGGATTCCTCTCCCGTCAATGTCGGGCCTAAGACCTTGTGTGGAGTCGCTGCCGGAACCCTGAGGATTCCTCTCCAGTGCTGACATGGATCTTGGGGTACTTCTGGAGTATCCCCTGAGGAGTGAGTCTTCGTCTCGTGTGGAGGCATGGCCACTTCTGGCTTTCCTCCCGAGCTGTAGCAGCAATATCATGCTTCCCGTCGGGCAGGATCATGGGATCAGTGGCTTTCCCTCGGTGCTTTCCCACGAGACTTTCCCATGAGGCTTTCCCTCAGGGCTGTCCCACGTGCCACCGTGGTGTGAGTCAATCCTCGGCTTGAAAGTCGAGGCAGTGCAGGGAAAAACAGGGTTTCCTGGAATGGACTGGAGACATCTGGGGACTCTGGAATCGTGACACGACCGGTGGAGTTCCTCTGGCCTTTCCTGTGCAGAGCGCCTCCACTTGAGATGCGACGGGAACGCCGGGAACTCTTTCCCGACCACGCAGGGAAAGGATCCCTCCTCTCTAGCTATGAGGCGGAAACGGGGCTCCTCTGGATGTGGGCGGGACTCTCGTGCTTCGTCTCGAGTGGAGACGGGTATGTCGGGAAACTTCTTGAGTTGCAGCAAGGGTGTGAAGGACCCTTTGGAAGTTCCAGATATTAGGTGTGATTATCCTCGAGACGCCTCAGCGGAAATGGGCCTCATCTCGGCCTGGAGGGGAGAACCTCCTGGATTTTCTCGAGTTGTTGCAGGTGCTCTCAACTTAAGACGGGACCTCAGGGACCGCTCTGGTGGCCTCCAGGAAAGGCCAGTCCCCAAGCGAGTTGCTCTGGAGCCTCTCGGATTCCTCTCCCGTCGATGCCGGGGCCTAAGACCTTTTTGGAGTCGGGGCCAACCCTGAGGATGCCTCTGCATTGCTGACATGAATCTTTCCGTACTTCTGGAGTCTCGCCAGGGAGTCATTCCTCATCTCGTGTGGGGGCATGCACCTTGCCATTTCCTCACGAGCATGTAGCAGCAGTGTCACGCTTGCTGACGTGTGGATCAAGGATCTGTCGCTTTCCATTGAGGCTTTCCCACGAGGCTTTCCAACAGGGCTGTCCACGTGCCACGGTGGTGTGAGTCGATCCTCGCGTGGACGTCGAGGCAGTGCAGGGAAAACAGGTTCTTCCTGAAATGGACTTAGACATCTGGGGGACTCTTAGAATGCTGGCAAGCCTGGAGTTCCTCTCGTCTTTCCCTGTTGAAAGCTCCTCCTCTTGATATGCGACGAGAAGGCCTGGAATTCTTTCCCGAAGACGAAGGGAAAGGATCCTCTTCTCGAGCTACGAGGCGGAAACGGGGCTCCACTGGATGTGGGCCGGGACCCTCGTCCTTCCTCTCGAGTGGAGATGGGTATGTCGGAGAACTTCTTGACTTGCAGCAAGGGTGTGAAGGACCCTTTGGAAGTTCCAGAGGTTAGGTGTGATTAGCCTCGGAGACGCCTCATTGCGAAATGGGCCTCATCTCGCCTGGAGGGGAGAAACCTCCTGGATTTTCTCCCAGTTGCGGCAGGTGCTCTCGAGTTTCGACAGAGACCTCAGGGACCCGCTCTGGTGACCTCCAGGAAAGGCCAGTCCCCATGCGAGGTGCTAGGGCCCTCTCAGGATTCCTCTCCTGTCGATGCCGGGGCCTAAGTCCTTGTGTGGAGTCGGGACCGGAACCTGAGGATTGCTCTCCAGTGCTGACATGGATCTTGGCGTACTTCTGGAGTCTCCCACAGTGGCGTCAGTCCTCGGCTCGAGTGGGGGTCATGCACGTGCGCTTTCCTCCTGAGCGGTAGCAGCAGTGTCTCGCTTCCCGTCCCGTGGATCAAGGGATCTGTGGCTTTCCCTCGAGTCTTCCCATGAGGCTTTCTCTCAGGGCTATTCCACTTGCCACCATGGTGTGATCGATCCTCGGCGTGAAAGTCGAACCAGTGCAGGGAAAACAGGAACCTCCTTCCCCACAGTAGGGGGTACACTGTCCCCTTGGTCGGGTATCTCCAGGGCACTCGCGCTGGGGGGTTGCCCGTGGGATATTCGGGCCTCAGGCTCCACGTGAGAAAAGCCCCAAATGGCATTAGCTGCCAGTCCAGACGCTGGCCCTCAGGTCTCTGTCCGGAGCCTTGGGCTCCAGGCAACTCAAAGCCCTCGGGGTGGCACTCTGGGACTGCTGTAGGGAATGGACGCCAAGAGCCCACGAAGGAGTTGGGGAGGGGCAGGGGGGAAACAGAGGCGAGGACAGCGAGGGATCTAGGTGGAGGCGCTGGAGAGAGCGTCTGGTGTCCCAGAATGCCTCAGAGGAGCCAGAGGGGGACAGTCGAGGCCCAGGGACCTGTGGAATGTGAAAAGGCGGGAAATCCCAGAGCAAGGCAGGCTGGGAAAGGGGGCGTTGGTGGCCAATTCAAAGGGACCTAGGGGCGTTTCCTGGCGGTGAGCTCCCTTGGCACTGCTGAGGCCCCTGATTGATCCACCCGGGATTGATCCCACCCCCCGCTGAGAGGAGGGCCACAAACCAAAGCCCCCGAACTGCCCGCCCACCCCAACGGGGATCTTGGCGGTCCGGGGCACAGCCGTGCCCGGGAAAAGCCCACTCACTCCACGGGACTCCGTCCAGGGTCTCTGCTTGGAAAGAGGCCAGGGGCGGCCCCCTCCATCTACCCACCCAAACCTTATTGACGTCAATGGGGCGGAGCCGCCTCCCGCTTTCCAGAGTCCTGAGCTGCTGGGTCCCCACCCACTCGGCCAGCAGTCTGCAGCATGCCCGTGTGCCTCTCCCACCATGGCTTCGTCCGGCTCCTCCAGCACCTCAAGCAGTACGTTTGCCCTCAGTCCCTGTGGTCGGATCACATCTCAGGGGATTTGCAGGTGGCCTGGGCAAGGGCTCTCGGCCAACGTGTTGACCCCCCTCCCACCCGAGAACGGCGGGGACCCATCGGCCAGGCCCGGGTTCCGAGGCGTCAGGTGTGCCCAAATTCGGAGGGCCTGGCATCGTTCGTTCATCTTGCTCCTTTGGCACACGCATGGCTTCTCCGTTCTCTTTTCTGGGAAGACAGTGTTGTTTCAGGGGGAGTGCTGCGGGGGGCGGGGCCGGGGTTGGGTGGTGGTGGGAGCAGGTGCTGTGCTGGGATGAGGCCCTTTATCCTCATATCTTCCTGTGGGAATGGGAGTCGGGGAGCTCTGTGGCCTTGCTGCCTTTAGTGGCTTCCTCTGCGCAGGGGCCTAGTGGCTTCTGCCTTTTGTCAGGCGTTACGGGGTTTGGGCTTCGCTTTGGTGGCCTTGGCCTTTGCCTTGGCCTGGGCTTGGCCTTGCCCTTGGCGTTGCCCTTGCCCTTGCCTTGGCCTTGGGCTGGGCCTTGCCTTGCCCCTTGAATTTGAACTTGACCTTGACCTTGACCTTGACCTTGAACTTGACTTAGAACTTAACCTTAACCTTGAACTTGACCCTTGACCTTGACTTGACCTTGAAGTTGACCTTGACCTTGAACTTGATCTTGACCTTGAACTTGACCTTGACCTTGAACCTGAACTTGAACTTGACCTTTACCATGAACTTGAACTTGACCTTGACCTTGAACTTCAACTTGACCTTGAACTTGAACTTGACCTTGACCTTGACCAACAACGGGAGACCTCGAGATTTGCTCAGAGCACCGGAGGTCCAGAAGCAGGGCCCTGTATCTCCCCTTCCCTTTGTGATCATTGCAAAGACATTCCTAGCTGATAGCGGGAGTGCCCCTGAAGAAGCAAGCAGTGGGAGTGTGTTTGACACGACTGTGTGCCTTCCTGGCCTCATCTCCACAAGGGGCCTTTCCTCTCGAAGTAGGCCCCATGTCCCCTTGGGGAGGGTGTCATGCCTCTTTTCTCCTCACTGCCAAAGGGTGGAGCCAAGCTCGCTCTGTCAGAGGTACAAAAACAGCAATTGAATGGATTTTCAAGCTCTTGCTAGGCTGCACCCTTTCAGGGCCCACTTTACTGAAACAGGTGCTCTGTGGCCCCTGGTTGGGTATGCAGGTTCACAAACAGGGTGAGATCCTGTCCAAGCCAAGAATTTTCCTGAAAGACCTAGGCTCACTAGAGCTCTCCTCCAGAGCAAAGGGGATAGAGGAGATGTATGGAGGAGTCTTTGCCTTTCCCTGTGAGTGTGGGGCTACTCCCTACAGCCCCCAGCTCAGAGGATAACTGCCTCTAAGAAAGGAATGGCAAGAAGCGCTATTCTTGGAGGTTGGGACAGGGAGTTCGCAGCATGTGGGGAAAGAAAGACTTCTTCGGGGGAAGAAGAGGCAACCACCGGGGGTGTGTTTGCAAGCCTCTATTTGGAAGGAACGGGTTTGCTTATACAACTCAAGACCTCCAGATCTGCTCAGAGGACTGAAGTTCCAGAGACAGGGCCATGTATCTTCCCCTTCCCCTTTGAGATCCTTGCAAAGACATTCCTAGCAGATCGTGGGAGTGCCCATGAAGAAGCAAGCAGCGGGAGTGTGCTTGACATCACTGGCTGCCTACCTGGGCTCAGCTCCTCAAGGGGCCTTTCTCTCCTGGTAGGCCCTATGTCCCCTTTGGGAGAGGGTTGTGCCCTCTTCCCTCCACACTGCCAAAGGGTGGAGGTGGAGCAAACTCGTTCTCTCCGAGGTAAAAAAAAAAAAGACAAATTGGAATGGATTTTTAAGCTCTTGCTATGCTGCACCCCTCCAGGACCCACTCGAGCAAACAGGTGCCCTGTGGCCCCTAGGTCGGGTATGCAGGTTCACACACCGGGTGTGATCCCGTCAAAGCCAAGAATTTTCTGACAGACCTAGGCTCACTAGAGCTCTCCTCCAGAGGAAAGGGGACAGAAAAGACGTGTGTGTGGAGGTGGCTCTGCCTTTCCAGGTCCAATCTCAGGGATAACTGCCCCTAAGAAAGGACCTGCTGCTACTGCTGCTGCTAAGTTGCTTCAGTCGTGTTCGACTCTGTGCGACGCCATAGACGGTAGCCCACTAGGCTCCCCCGTCCTGGGATTCTCCAGGCAAGAACAGTAAGTGGGTTGCCATTGCCTTCTCCAATGCATGAAAGTGAAATGAAAGTGCAGTCGCTCAGTCGTGTCCGACCCTCAGCGACCCCACGGACTGCAGCCTACCAGGCTTCTCCGTCCATAGGATTTTCTGAAAGGAACTGCAAGAAGCGCTTTTCCAGGAGGCTGGAAAGGGAGTTCGCAGGATGTGGGAAAGAGAGCCTCCTTCGGGAAGAATAGGCGGCCACTTGTTTTGTGTTGCAAACCTCTATTTGGAAGGAACAGGTTAGCTTATACAAAGGGAGACCTCCAGATCTGCTCAGAGGACGAAGTTGCAGAGGCAGGTCGGTGTAATTTCCCTTCACTTTGCGATCCTTGCAAAGACATTCCTTGCTGATAGATGATTCAGCAAGGCCTTTGAGACTGTTGTTTTCTTTCCTAGGTTCAAAGATTCCTTCAGTTCCTAATATAGATATCCTAGAAATTATTGACATCCGTGAAAATCTGATATGTCCTGGTCAAATGCTGTCAGTTATAATTCCAGTTATCATATTAAAGCATTTCAAGTCGCAGCAGTGACCAGATTACATTGTCAATTTCTATTTAATCAGGTTTTAACCATGTCCTCTATGGTTTCACACTGATGCCTTGCAGAAATACTGCTACTTCAAGATATATGGAATATACTTTTTTAAGCTTACCGATAATTTGTTTGTTTGTTTGTTTGTCTTCTGGTAAGCTGGTAGCAGATGGAATTTAGTCTCCTCTCTAGGTTAAGAGAACAAAGTTTTCTTAGAATGCAATTTTTGATAACAGACTATGAATTTCTTTACCTTTCATTGATTTATAATTGTTTTCATCATCTGTTTTTTACTTCGGTAAAGTAAATAAGCCTTATTAAGATTTTGGTACATGTTGGATGGACTAAGCTTTCCCCACTCTTGCAAGTTCCCTTAACCTTCAGATTCTTCTCGTGGGACCAAGATCTCACTTTCCTCCAGAGGGACAATCCAAGCTTTTTATTAGTTGATCTGCCCCTGACATCAGAGTCCATTTGAGCACGAGTTGGCATATAATTTAGGCATGAAACTATGACTACATAAAGAAAAGTGATTTTATGATTCAGGGATGGCCATGATATGCCTTGCACTTCAGAGAAAATGGGTTAAAATGATTTTTTTTTCTTCAAAACTGCACAGCCAGTTCTTTCAGCATATGCAATTGAAAACATCTAGTCATTAGGTCAGTTTTCATTCCAATCCCAAAGAAAGGCAATGACAAAAAATATTCAAGGTGCTGCACAATTGCACTCATCTCACACACTAGTAAGTAATGCTCAAAATTCTCCAAGTTCACATGAACTGTGAACTTCCAAATGTTCAAGAGGGATTTTAAAAAAATGCAGAGAAACCAGAGATCAAACTGCCAACATCCACTGGATCATTGAAACAGAGAGTTCCAGAAAAAAAGACATCTATTTCTGCTTTATTGACTATGCCAAAGCCTTTGACTGTGTGGATCACAATAACGG
>NW_017194181.1:0-9456 GCF_001704415.2 Capra hircus
TCAAGTTCAGGTCAAGTTCAAGTTCAAGTCAAGTCAAGGTTCAAGGTCAAGTCAAGGTCAAGGTCAAGTCAAGGTCAAGGTCAAGTTCAAGTTCAAGGCAAGGGCAAGGCCAAGCCCAAGACCAAGGCAAGGGCAACGGCAACGCCAAGGGCAAGGGGCAAGGCCCAGGCCAAGGCAAAGGCCAAGGCCACCAAAGCGAAGCCCAAACCCCGTAACGCCTGACAAAAGGCAGAAGCCACTAGTCCCCTGTGCAGAGGAAGCCACTGAAGGCAGCAAGGCCACCGAGCTCCCCGACTCCCATTCCCACATGAAGATGTGAGGATAAAGGGCCTCATCCCAGCAAAGCACCCGCTCCCACCACCCCCAACCCCGGCCCCCGCCCCCCGCAGCACGCCCCCTGAAACAACACTGTCTTCCCAGAAAAGAGAACGGAGAAGCCATGTGTGTGCCAAAGGAGCAAGATGAACGAACGATGCCACGCCCTCCGAATTTGGGCACACCTGACGCCTCGGAACCCCGGGCCTGGCTGATGGGTCCCAGCCGTTCTCGGGTGGGAGGGGGGTCAACACATTGGCCGAGAGCCCTTGCCCAGGCCACCCGCAAATCCACTGAGATGTGATCCGACCAAAGGGACCGAGGGCAAACGTACCGCTTGAGGTGCTGGAGGAGCCGGACGAAGCCATGGTGGGAGAGGCACACGGGCACGCTGGCAGACTGCTGGCCGAGTGGGCGGGGACCCAGCAGCTCAGGACTCTGGGAGAACGGGAGGCGTCTCCCGCCACCATTGACGTCAATAGGGTTTGGGTGGGTAGATGGAGGGGGCCGCCCCGGCCTCTTTCCAAGCAGAGACCCTGGACGGAGTCCCGTGGAGCGAGTGGGCTTTTCCCCGGCACGGCTGTGCCCTGGACCGCCAAGATCCCCGTTGGGGTGGGCGGGCAGTTCGGGGGGCTTTTGGTTTGTGGCCCTCCCTCGCAGCGGGGGGTGGGTTCAACCCCGAGTGGATCAATCAGGGGCCTCTAGCAGTGCCAAGGGAACTCACCACCCAGGAAACGCCCCTAGGTCCCTTTGAATTGGCCACCAACGCCCCCTTTCCCAGCCTGCCTTGCTCTGGGATTTCCCGCCTTTTCACATTCCACAGGTCCCTGGTCCTCGACTGTCCCCCGCTGGCTCCTCCGAGGCATTCCGGGACACCAGACGCTCTCTCCAGCGCCTCCACCTAGATGCCTCGCTGTCCTCGCCTCCGTTTCCCCCATGCCCCCTCCCCAACTCCTCCGTGGGCTCTTGGCATCCTTTCCCTACAGCAGTCCCAGAGTGCCACCGCTGAGGGCTTTGAGTTGCCTGGAGCCCAAGGCTCCCGGCCAGAGACCTGAGGGGCCAGCGTCTGGACTGGCAGCTAATGCCATTTGGGGCTTTTCTCACGTGGAGCCTGAGGCCCGCACGTCCGCGGGCAACCCCCCAGCGTGAGTGCCCTGGAGATACCCGCCCAAGGGGACAGTGTATCCCCTACTGTGGGGAAGGAGGTTCCTGTTTTCCCTGCACTGGTTCGACTTTCACGCCGAATATCGACTCACACCATGGTGGCAAGTGGAATAGCCCTGTGGGAAAGCCTCATGGGAAAGACTCCAGGGAAAGCCACAGATCCCTTGATCCACGCGAAGGGAAGCATGACACTGCTGCTACAGCTCGGGAGCAAAGCGCACGTGCATTTCTCCACTTGAGACGAGGACTGACTCCCCTGGGGAAACTCCAGAAGTACCCCAAGATCCATGTCAGCACTGGAGAGGAATCCTCAGTTTGCGGCACCGACTGCACACAAGGACTTAGGCCCCAGCATCGACGAGAGAGGAATCCAGACAGGCTCCCCAATAATTCGCATGGGGACTGGCCTTTCCTGAGGCTACCAGAGCGGGTCCCTGAGGTCCCCGACGTACGTCGAAAGCTCCTGCCGCTACTCGCAAAATCCAGGAAGTTCTCCCCTCCAGGCGAGTTGAGGCCCATTTCCTCTGAGGCGTCACCAGGCTAATCACACCTAACCTCTAAACTTCCAAAGGGTCCTTCCCACCCTTGCTGCAACTCAAGAAGTTCCCCGACATAGCCGTCACCACTCGAGAGGAAGCACGATAGTCCCACCCACATCCAGAGGAGCCCCGTTTCCGCCTCATAGCTCGAGAGGAGGGATCCGTTTCCTGCGTGGTCGGGAAAGATTTCCCGGCCATCCCGAACACATCTCAAGAGGAGGTGCTTTCCACAAGAAAGGCGAGAGGAACTCCAGGGACGTACCACCATTCCCAGAGTACCCAGGTGTCTCAGTCCATTCCCCGGAAAACTTTTTTCCCTGCAATTCCTCGAATTTCAAGCCGAGGATCGACTGACACCACAGTGGCACTTGAGATAGCCCTGTGGGAAAGCCTCGAGGGAAAGCCTCGTGGAAAGCCTCGAGGGAAAGTCACAGATCCCTTGATCCACGCGAAGGGAAGCGTGACACTGCTGCTACAGCTCGGGAGGAAAGCGCACGTGCATGCCCCCACTCGAGACGAGAACTAACGCCCCTCGGAAGACTCCAGAAGTACCCCAAGATTCCTGTCGGCACTGGAGAGGAATCCTCAGGTTCCGGCAAGAACTCCACACAAGGTCTTAGGCCACGGCATCCATGGGAGAGGAAATCCCGAGAGGCCCCGGAGCTACTCGCATGGGGACTGGCCTTTCCTGAGGCCACCAGAGCGGGTCCCTGAGGTCCCCGTCATAAGTCGAGAGCACCTGCCGCAATTCGAGAAAATCCAGGAGGTTCTCCCCTCCAGGCGAGATGAGGCCCATTTCCGCTGAGGTGTCTCGAGGCTAATCATACCTAACCTCTGGAACTTCCAAAGGGTCCTTCACACCCTTGCTGCAACTCAAGAAGTTCCCCGACATACCCGTCTACACTCGAGAGGAAACATGAGAGTTCTGCCCACATCCAGAGGAGCCCCGTTTCTGCCTCCTAGCTCGAGAGGAGGGATCCTTTCCCTGCGTGGTTGGGAAAGAATTCCCAGAGTTCGGTCGCATCTCAAGAGGAGGCGCTCTCCACAGGAAAGGCGAGAAGAACTCAAGGGTCATGCCACCATTCCCAGAGTCCCCCAGATGTCTCAGTCCATTCCAGGGAAAACTGTTTTCCCTGCACTGCATCGACTTTCAAGCCGAGGATCGAGTCACACCACGGTGGCACCTGGGACAGCCCTGTGGGAAAGCCTCGTGGGAAAGCCTCGTGGGAAAGCCTCGAGGGTAAGCCACAGATCCCTTGATCCACTCGAAGGGAAGGGTGACACTGCTGCTACAGCTCGGGAGGAAAGCGCACGTGCATGCCCCCACTCGAGACGAGGTCTGACTCCCCTGGGGAGACTCCAGAAGTACCCCAAGATCCATGTAGGCACTGGAGAGGAATGCTCAGGTTATGGCACCGACTCCACACAAGATCTTAGGCCCCGCCATCGACAGGAGTGGAATCCCTAGTGGCGCCCTAGCAACTCGTATGGGGACTGGCCTTTCCTGAGGCCACTAGAGCGGGTCCCTGAGGTCCCCGTAGTAAGTCGAGAGCACCTGCAGCAACTCGACAAAATCCAGGAGGTTCTCCCCTCCAGGCGAGATGAGGCCCATTTCCGCTGAGGCTTCTCGAGGCTAATCACACCTAACTTCTGGAACTTCCAAGGGTCCTTCACACCCTTGCTGCAACTCAAGAAGTTCCCCGACATACCCGTCTCCACTCGAGAGGAAGCACCAGAGTTCTGCCCACATCCAGAGGAGCCCCGAGTCCGCCTCCTATCTCGAGAGGAGGGATCCTTTCCCTGCGTGATCGGGAAAGAATTCGTGGCTTTCCTGTCGCATTTCAAGAGGAGGCGCTCAACACAGGAGAGGCGAGAGGAATTCCAGGGTCGTGCCACCATTCCCAGAGTCCCCCAGATGTCTCAGTCCATTCCAGGGAAACCTGTTTTCCCTGCACTGCCTCGACTTTCAAGCTGAGGATCGACTCACACCACGGTGGCACGTGGGACAGCCCTTTGGCAAAGCCACGTGGGAAAGCCTCGTGGGAAAGCCTCGAGGGAAAGCCACAGATCCCTTGATCCACGCGAAGGGAAGCATGACACTGCTGCTAGAGCTTGGGAGGAAAGAGCACGTGCATGCCCCCACTCGAGACGAGGACTGACTCCCCTGGGGAGACTCCAGAAGTATCCCAAGATCCATGTCACCACTGGAGAGGAATCCTCAGGTTACGGCACCCACTCCACACAAGATCTTAGGCCCCGGCATCGAGGGGAGAGGAATCCCGAGAGGCCCCCGAGCAACTCGCATGGGGACTGGCCTATCCTGAGGCCACCAAAGCGGGTGCCTGAGGTCCCCGTCGTAAGTCGAGAGCACCTGCCGCAACTCGAGAAAATCCAGGAGGTTCTCCCCTCCAGGCGAGATGAGTCCCATTTCCGCTGAGCCGTCTCGAGGCTAATCACACCTAACCTCTGGAACTTCCAAAGGGTCCTTCACACCCTTGCTGCAACTCAAGAAGTTCCCCGAAATACCAGTCTCCACTCCAGAGAAAGCACGAGAGTCCCGCCCACATCCAGAGGAGCCCCGTTTCCACCTCCTAGCTCGGGAGGAGGGTTCCTTTCCCTGCGTGCTCGGGAAAGAATTCCCTGCGTTTCCGTCGCATCTCAAGAGGAGGCGCTCTCCAAAGGAAAGGTGAGAGGAACTCCAGGGTCGTGTCACCATTCCCAGAGTCCCCCAGATGTCTCAGTCCACTGCAGGGAAACCTGTTTTCCCTGCACTGCCTCGACTTACAAGCCAAGGATCGACTCACACCACGGTGGCACGTGGGACAGACCTGTGGGAAAGACTCGTGGGAAAGCCCCGTGGGAAAGCCTCGAGGGAAAGCCTCGAGGGAAAGCCACAGATCCCTTGATCCAAGCGAAGGGAAGCGTGACACTGCTGCTACAGCTCGAGAGGAAATCGCACGTGCAGGCCTCCAGTCGAGACGAGGACTGACTCCCCTGGGGAGACACAGAAGTACCCCAAGATCCATGTCAACAATGGAGAGGAATCCTCAGGTTCCAGCACCGACTCCACACAAGGTCTTAGGCAGTGGCATCCACGAGAGAGGAATCCCGAGAGGTCCCCGAGCAACTCGCATGGGGACCGGCCTTTCCTGAGGCCACCAGAGCGGGTCCCTGAGGTCCCCGTCGTAAGTCGAGAGCACCTGCCGCAACTCGAGAAAATCCAGGAGGTTCTACCCACCAGGCGAGATGAGGCCCATTTCCCCTGAGGCGTCTCCAGGCTAATCACACCTAACCTCTGGAACTTCCAAAGGGTCCTTCACACCCTTGCTGCAACTCAAGAAGTTCCCCGACATACCAGTCTCCACCCGAGAGGAGGCAGGAGAGTCCCGCCCACATCCAGAGGAGCCCCGTTTCCGCCTCCTAGCTCGAGAGGAGGGATCCATTCCCTACGTGGTCGGGAAAGAATTCCCGGCGTTCCCGTCGCATCTCAAGAGGAGGCGCTCTCCACAGGAAAGGCGAGAGGAACTCCAGGGTCGTGCCACCATTCCCAGAGTCCCCCAGATGTCTCAGTCCATTCCAGGGAAAACTGTTTTCCCTGCACTGCCTCGACTTTCAAGCCCAGGAGCGTCTCACACCACGGTGGCACGTGGGACAGCCCTGTGGGAAAGCCTCGTGTGAAAGCCTCTTGGGATAGCCTCGTGGGAAATCCTCGAGGGAAAGCCACAGATCCCTTGATCCACGCGAATGGAAGCGCGACACTGCTGCTACAGCTCGGGAGGAAAGCGCACGTGCATGCCCCCACTCGATACGAGGACTGACTCCACTGGGGAGACTCCAGAAGTACCCCAAGATGCATGTCAGCCCTGGAGAGGAATCCTCAGGTTCCGGCCCCGACTCCACACAAGGTCTTAGGCCCTGGCATCGACGGGAGAGGAACAGCGACAGGCCCTCTAGCAACTCGCATGGGGACTGGCCTTTCCTGAGGTCACTAGAGCGGGTCCATGAGGTCCCCGTCGTAAGTCAAGAGCACCTGCCGCAACTTGGTAAAATCCAGGAGGTTCTCCCCTGCAGGCGAGATGAGGCCCGTTTCCACTGAGGTGTCTCGAGGCTAATCACACTTGACCTCTGGAATTTCCAAAGAGTCTTTCACACCATGCTGCATCTCAAGAAGTTCCCCGACATACCTGTCTCCACTCAAGAGGAAGCACGAGGGTCCCGGCCACATCCAGAGGAGCTCCGTTTCTGGCTCGTAGTTCGAGAGGACGGATCCTTTCCCTGCTTGGTGGGGAAAGAATTCCCGGCATTCCCATCGCATCTCAAGAGGAGGCGCTCTCCAAAGGATAGGGGAGAGGAACTGCAGGGTCGTGCCACCATTCCAAGACTCCCCCAGATATCTCAGTCCGTTCCACAGGAACCTGTTTTCCCTGCACTGCCTCGGCTTTCACGCCGAGGATCGACTCACACCACCGTGACACGTGGGACAGCCCTGTGGGAAAGCCTCGTGGGAAAGACTCGAGGGAAAGCCACAGATCCCTTGGTCCACGCAAGGGGAAGCATGACACTGCTGCTACAGCATGGGAGGAAATGGGCACGCTCATGCCCCCACTCGAGACGAGCCCTGACTCCTTTGTGGATACTCCAGAAGTACCCCAAAATCCATGTCAGCACTGGAGAGGAATCCTCAGCTTCCGGCCCCGACTCCACACAAGGTCTTAGGCCCCGGCATCGACGGGAGAGGAATCACGAGAGGCCCCCTAGCAACACGCATGATAACTGGCCTTTCCTGTGGCCGCCAGAGCGAGTCCCTGAATCCCCGTCGTAACTCGAGAGCACCTGCTGAAACTCGGGAATATCCAGGAGCCTCTCCATTCCAGGCGACATGAGGCCCATTTCCGCTCAGGCATCTCGAGACTAACCACACCTAACCTCTGGAACTTCCAAAGGGTCCTTCACACTCTTGCTGCAACTCAAGAAGTTCCCCGACATACCCGTTCCTCTTCACGTTCTGCCATAATGGTGGTGTCATCTGCATATCTAAGTTGATTGATATTTCTAACCGGCAATCTTGATTCCAGCTTATGTATCTTCCATCCCAGCATTTTTCATGATGTACTCTGCATAGAAGTTAAATAAACAGGGTGACAATATACAGCCTTGACATACTCCTTTTCCTTTTTGGAAACCAGTCTGTTGTTCCATGTCCTGCTCTAACTGTTGCTTCCTGACCTTCATCCAGATTTCTCAAGAGGCAGGTTAGGTGGTCTGGTATTCCCATCTCTTTCAGAATTGTGGCTAAAACAACAGTATAAGGACCTTTCCGATGTCAGGCCAAGGAATTGTGTTTCCAGTCATTGAGCCACACCTGATCACTGAGCACAAATTCATGAATCTGTTCCTCAAGGGGGAATGATATTCTTTTTTATACAAACTTAGTTACCTGATTTATTACCTTACCTAATTGTTCCATCTGCTGTGAAATCCCACCCCCTTACTTGTGGCAAATCTGCTAACACCTGCCTCACTGTGGGAGGGGGTCTCCCATAGAAAATTTCATAAGGACAACAACTGTGGGAACGTGCGGTTACCTGTAATATGAGTAAGTCTGCCGGAAGCAAGCCCATCCATGTACAGTCAGTCTCTATGATCCATTTTGAAAGTGTCTCTTCAAGAGTTTGGTTGTTTCTTTCCACCCATTTCCAGAACACTGGGGCCTATATGCTGTATGTAATTTCCACTGATATTTAGAGCTTCACATACCTGTTAATTAACGCGGCTACAAAGACAGGGCCATTGTCGGATTCTATACTGGTTGGAAACCCAAGTCTGGGAATTATTTCTCAAATCAGCGAGCTACTTCATTTTCTTTTTCAGATCAGGTAGGGAAGGCCTCTGCCCAACCGGAGAAGGTACCTACTATTCTAGTAAGTCATGATAACAGGTGACTGCCTTTGCTTCCCCGAAGGACACTCGCTTTCCCTGCATCCTGAGAACTCCACGTCTCAGCCAGTTGGAAAAGCGCTTCTTGGAGGTCATTATTCAGGGGCAACTTCCCCTGGAGCCCGGGCCATAGGGAGCGGCTCCACACTCCCAGGGAAAGGCAGAGCCACAGCCACACATCTGTCCCATCCCCTTTGCTCTGTAGGAGAGCTCTAGTGAGCCTAGGTCTGTCAGGAAAATTCTTGGCTCCTATGGGGACACATTCTATGTGTGAAACTGCATCCAGGACCTAGGGGCCACAGGGCGCCTGTTTCTCTCGGGGCGGAGGGGTGGGGGGCCTGAAGCAGTGCGGCCCAGCAACAGCTTCCACATCCATCCAATTGCTCTTTTCTTACCTCTGATAGAACTAGCTTTGTTCCAGCCTTTGGCAATTTGGAGGCAAGCGGGCCCCACTTCCTCCCCAAGGAGGCATGGGACCTACTTTGAGTGGAAAGGCCCTCACGAGCTGAACCCAGGAAGGCACCCAGTCATGTCTGACACATTCCTGCATCCTGCTTCTTCATGAGCAATACCGCTATAAGCTAGGCATGTCTTTCCAAGGCTCAGAAAAGGACAGGGGAGATGCATGGTGCTGCCTCTGGAATTTCGGTCTCTGAGCAGACCTGGAGGTCTCCCCTTGAAGGAGCTAACCAGTTTCTTCCAAATACAGGCTTGCAAACACACACTGGGTGGCTGCCTCTTCTTCCCTGAAGGACGATCACTTTCCCCGCATCCTGTGAACTCTGCATCCCAGCCTGCTGGAAAAGCGCTTCTTGGAGGTCATTTTTCAGGGACAATTTTCCCTGGAGCCCGGGGCCGTAGGGAGGGCCCCATGCTCGCTGGGAAGACAGAGTCACATTCCACAGTCTGTTCTACCCCTTTTGCCCTGTAGGAGAGCTCTAGTGAGCCTAGGTCTGTCAGGAAAATTCTTGGCTCCTATGGGACACACCCTGTGTGTTAACCTGCATATCGGACCTAGGGGCCACAGGGCGCCTGTTCCTCCGGGGGGACCCTGAAGTGGTGCGGCCAGCAACAGCCTGAACATCCATCCGATTGCTCTTTTCTTCCTTCTGATAGAGCTAGCTTTGCTTCTCGCTTTGGCATTTCGGAAGCCAGGGGGGAGCCCCACCGCTGTTGTCCTGGGTCTATTGGAGTACCGGTCTATTGGACCCCAGCATGGCACCCGACCCCCTCAGACACACTCCCGCAGCCTCCTTCCCCAGGGCAGGACTGTTCTGACCTAGGAATGTGTTCCCAAGGCTCAGAAAATGCAGGGAGACACACGGCCCTGACTCTGGAACTGAGGCCGTTGGAGCAGGCCTGGAGGTCTGACGTCTGAGACGCCCAAACACTTGCTGCCAAGATACAGGTGTGAAAACACACTCTCTGGGGCTGCCTTTCCTTCCTCCAAGGAGAGGAGCTTTTCCAGTCTCCTCCGTGCTGAGTCATACAAGGCTGGAAA
>NW_017194182.1:0-9455 GCF_001704415.2 Capra hircus
CCTCGAGGCTTTCCCACTTGGCTTTCCCACGAGGCTTTCCCACAGGGCTTTCTCACGAGCCACCGTTGTGTGAGTCAATCCTCGGCTTGAAATTCGAGACAGTGCAGGGAAAACAGGTTTCCCTGGAATGGACTGAGACATCTGGGGGACTCTGGGAATGGTGGCACGACCCTGGAGTTCCTCTCGCCTTTCCTGTGGAGAGCGCCTCCTCTTGAGATGCGTCAGGAACGCCGGGAATTCTTTCCCGATCACGCAGGGAAAGGATCCCTCCTCTCGAGCTAGGAGGCGGAAACGGGGCTCCTCTGGATGTGGCGGGTCTCTCGTGCTTCCTCTCGAGTGGAGATGGGTATGTCGGGAACTTGTTGAGTTGCAACAATGGTGTGAAGGACCCTTTGTAGGTTCCAGAGTTTAGGTGTGATAAGCCTCGAGACGCCTCAGCGGAATTGGGCGTCATCTCGCCTGGAGGGGAGATCCTCCTGGATTTTCTCGTGTTGGGGCAGCTATTCTCGACTTACGACGGGGACCACAGGGACCCGCTCTGAGTGGCCTCAGGAAAGGCCTGTTCCCATGCGAGTAATCTCGGGGGCCTCTAGGGCCTCCTCTCCCGTCGATGCCGGGGCCTAAGACCTTGGAGTGGAGTCGGTGCCAGAACCTGAGGATTCCTCTCCAGTGCTGACAAGGATCTTTGGGTACTTCTGGAGTCTCCCTAGGGGAGTCAGTCCTCGTCTCAAGTGGCGGCATCACGGTGCGCTGTTCTCCCGAGATGGGGCAGCGGTGTCATGCTTCCCGTCGAGTGGATCAAGGAATCAGTGGCTTTTCCTCGAAAGCTTTTCCACAAGGGTTTCCCACGAGGCTTTTCCATAGGGCTGTCCCACGTGCGAACGTGGTGTGAGTCGATCCTCGCTTGAAAGTCGAGGCAGTGCAGGGAATAACAGGTTTCCCTGGAATGTACTGAGACATCTGGGGGACTCTCGGGATTGGTGGCACGACCCTGGAGTTCCTCTCGCCTTTTCCTGTGGAGAGGGCCTCCTCTTGAGATGCTATGGAACACCGGGAATTCTTTCCCGGACCACGCAGGGAAAGGTATCCCTCCTCTCGAGCTAAGAGGCGGAAACGGGGTTCCTCTGGATGTGGGCGGGACTCTGGTGCTTCCTCTCGAGTGGAGACAGGTGTGTCGGGGAACTTGCTTAAGTTGCAGCAAGGGTGTGAATGACCCTTTGTAAATTCCAGACTTTAGGTGTGATTAACCTCTGAGACGCCTCAGCGGA
Source organism: Capra hircus (assembly GCF_001704415.2). NCBI lineage: Eukaryota > Metazoa > Chordata > Mammalia > Artiodactyla > Bovidae > Capra > Capra hircus. The sequence goes on from NW_017194182.1 coordinate 1,269, forward strand.
AATAGGGCCTCATCTCGCCTAGAGGGAAGAACCCGCATGGAATTTCTCGAGTTGCGACAGGTGCTCTCGACTTACGACGGGACCTCAGAGGACCCGCTCTGGTGGCCTCAGGAAAGGCCAGACCCCATGCGAGTTGCTCTGGGGCCTCTCCGGATTCCCCTCACCTCGATGTCGGGGCCTAAGACCTTGTGTGGAGTCGGTGCCGGGACCTTAGGATTCCCCTCCAGTCCTGACATGGATCTTGCGGGTACTTCTGGAGTCTCCCCAGGGGAGTCAGTCCTATCGTCTCGGAGTGGGGGCATGCACGTGCGCTTTCCCTCCGCGAGCTGTAGCAGCAGGTTTCACGCTTCCGCTTCCGCGGGGGATCAAGGGATCTGTGGCTTTCCCTCGGAGGCTTTCCCCACAGGGCTGTCCCACGTGCCACCGTTGTGTGAGTCGATCCTCGGCTTGAAAGTCGAGGCAGTGGCAGGGAAAAAAGGTTTCCCTGGAATGGAACTGAGACATCTGGGGGACTCAGGGAATGGTGTAGCACGACCCTGGAGATCCTCTCGACCATTCCTGGTGGAGAGCGAGTCCTCTTGAGATGGTGACCGGAACGCCGGGAAATTCTTTTCCCGACAACACAGGAAAAGGATCCCTCCTCTCGAGCTAGGAGGCGGAAACGGGGCTCCTCTGGATGTGGGCGGGACTCTCGTGCTTCCTCTCGAGTGGAGACGGGTATGTCGGGGAACTTGTTGAGTTGGAACAATGGTGTGAAGGACCCTTTGTAGGTTCCAGAGTTTAGGTGTGATAAGCCTTGAGACGCCTCAGCGGAATTGGGCCTCATCTCGCCTGGAGGGGAGAACCTCCTGGATTTTCTCCGTGTTGGGGCCGCTATTCTCGATTTACGACGGGGACCTTCAGGGACCCGCTCTGGTGGCCTCAGGAAAGGCCAGTCCCATGCGAGGTGCTCGGGGACCTCTCGGGATTCCTCTCTCGTCGATGCGGGGCCTAAGATATTGTGTGGAGTGGGTGCCGGAACCTGAGGATTCCTCTCCAGTGCTTACGTGGATCCTGGGGTACTTCTGGAGTCTCCCAGGGGAGTCAGTCCTCGTCTCGAGTGGGGGCATGCACGTGCTCTTTCCTCCCGAGCTGTAGGAGCAGTGTCACGCTTCCCTTCGGGTATGAAGGGATCTGTGGCTTTCCCTTGAGGCTTTCCCACGAGGACTTTCCCACGAGGCTTTACAACAGGGCTGTCCCACGTGCCACCGTGGTGTGAGTCGATCCTCGCTTGAAAGTCGAGGCAGTGCAGGGAAAACAGGTTTCCCTGGAATGGACGGAGACATCTGGTTGACTCTGGGAATGGTGGCACGACCCTGGAGTTCCTCTCGCCTTTCCTGTGGAGAGCGCCTCCTCTTGAGGTGCGACGGGAACACCGGGAATTCTTTCCCGACAACGCAGGGAAAGGATCCCTCCTCTCGAGCTAGGAGGTGGAAATGGGGCCTACTGTGGACGTGGGTGGGGCTCTCGTGCTTCCTCTCGAGTGGAGACGGGTATGTCGGGGAACTTCTTGAGTTGCAGCAAGGGTGTGAAGGACCCTTTGGAAACTTCCAGAGGTTAGGTGTGATTAGCCTCGAGACGCCTCAGCGGAAATGGGCCTCATCTCGCCTGGAGGGGAGAACCTCCTGGATTTTCTCGAGTTGCGGCAAGTGCTCTCGACTTACGTCGGGGACCTCAGGGACCCGCTATGGTGGCCTCAGGAAAGGCCAGTCCCCATCCGAGTAGCTCGCGGTCCTCTCTGGATTCCTCTCCCGTCGATGCCGGGGCCTAATATCTTGTGTGGAGTGGGTACCGGAACCTGAGGATTCCTCTCCAGTGCTGACATGGATCTTGGGGTGCTTCTGGAGTCTCCCCAGTGGAGTCAGCCCTCATCTCGAGTGTGGGGAATGCACGTGCGCTTTCCTCCCGAGCTGTAGCAGCAGTGTCGCGCTTCCCTTCGCGTGGATTAAGGGATCTGTGGCTTTCCCTCGAGGCTTTCCCACGAGGCTTTCCCACGAGGCTTTCACACGAGGCTTTCCCGACGAGGCTTTTCCAACTGGGCTGTCTCACGTGCCACCGTGGTGTGAGTCGATCCTGGGCTTGAAAGTCGAGGCAGTGCAGGGAAAACAGGTTTCCCTGGAATGGACTGAGACATCTGGGGGACTCTGGGAATGGTGGCACGACCCTGGAGTTCCTATCGCCTTTCCTGTGGAGAGCTCCTCCTCTTGAGATGCGACGGAATCGCCGGGAATTCATTCCCGACCACGCAGGGAAAGGATCTATCCTCTCGAGCTAGGAGGCGGAAACGTGGCTCCTCTGGATGTGGGCGGGACTGTCATGCTTCCTGTCGAGTCGAGACGGGTATGTCGGGGAACTTCTTGAGTTGCCAGCAAGGGTGTGAAGGACCCTTGGAAGTTCCAGAGGTTAGGTGTGAATATCCTCGAGACGCCTCAGCGGAAATGGGCGTCATCTCGCCTGGAGGGGAGAACCTCCTGGATTTTCTCCAGTTGCGGCAGGTGCTCTCGACTTACGCCGGGGACCTCAGGGACCGGCACTGGTTTGCTCAGGAGAGGCCAGTCCCCATGCGAGTTGTTCGGGGCCTTACGGGATTCCTCTCCTATCGATGCCAGGGCCTAAGACCTTGTGTGGAGTCGGTGCCGGAACCTGAGGTTTCCTCTCCAGTGCAGACATGGATATCGGGGTACTTCTGGAGTCTCCCCAGGGGAATCAGTCCTCGTCTGTAGTGGGGGCATGCACGAGCGCTTTCCTCCCGAGCTGTAGCAGCAGTGTCACGCTTCCCTTCGCGTGGATCAAGGGATCAGGGGCTTTCCCTCGAGGCTTTCCCACGAGGCTTTCCCACGAGCCTTCCCCACAGGGCTGTCCGACGTACCACCGTGGTGTGAGTCGATCCTCGGCTTAAAAGTCGAGGCAGTGCAGGGAAAACAGGTTTCCCTGGAATGGACTGAGACCTCTCGGAGACTTTGGGAATCGTGGCACGACCCTGGAGTTCCTTCTCGCCTTTCCTGTGGAGAGCGCCTCCTCTTGAGATGCTACGGGAACGCTGGGAATTCTTTCCCGACCACGCAGGGAAAGGATCCCTCCTCTCGAGCTAGGAGGCGGAAACGGGGCTCCTCTGGATGTGGTCGGGACTCTCGTGTTCCTCTCGGATGGAGACGGGTATTTCGGGGAACTTCTTGAGTTGCAGCAAGGGTGTGAAGGACCCGTTGGAAGTTCCAAGAGGTCTAGGTGTGATTAGCCTCAGGACGCCTCAGCGGAAATGGGCCTCATCTCGCCTGGAGGGTGGAACCTCCTGGATTTTCTCGAGTTGCTGGCAGGTGCTCTCGACTTACGATGGGGACTCAGGGACCCGCTCTGGTGCCTCAGGAATGGCCAGTCCCCATGCGAGTTGCTCGGGGCCTCTCGGGATTCCTCTCCCGTCGATGCCGGGGCCTAAGATCTAGTGTGGGGACGGTGCCGGAACCTGAGGATTCCTCTCCAGTGCTGACATGGATCTTGGGGTACTTCTGGAGTCTCCCCAGGGGAGTCAGTCCTCGTCTCGAGTGGGGGCATGCACGTGCGCTTTCCTCCGATAGCTGTTGCAGCAGTGTCATGCTTCCCTTTGCGTGGATCAAGGGATCTGTGGCTTTCCCTAGAGGCTTTCCCACGAGGCTTTCCCACGAGGCTTTCCCACAGGGCTGTCCCACGTGCCACCGAGGTGTGAGTCGATCCTCGGCTTGAAAGTCGAGGCAGTGCAGGGAAAACAGGTTTACCCTGGATGGACTGAGCATCTGGGTGACTCTGGGAATGGTGGCACGACCCTGGAGTTCCTCTCGCCTTTCCTGTGGAGAGCGCCTCCTCTTGAGATGCGACGGGAATGCCGGGAATTCTTTCCCGAGCCACGAAGGGAAAGGATCCCTCCTCTCGAGCTAGGAGGCGGAAACGGGGCTCCTCTGGATGTGGGCGGGACTCTGGTGCTTCCTCTCGAGTGGAGACGGGTATGTCGGGGAACTTCTTGAGTTGCAGCAAGGGTGTGAAGAACCGTTTGGAAGTTCCAGAGGTTAGGTGTGATTAGCCTCGAGACGCCTCAGCGGAAATGGGACCTCATCTCGCCTGGAGGGGAGAACCTCGTGGATTTTAGCGAGTTGCGGCAGGTGCTCTCGACTTACGACGGGACCTTAGGGACCCGCTCTTGTGGCCTCAGGAAAGGCCAGTCCCCATGCGAGTAGCTCGACGGCCTCTCGGGATTCCTCTTCAGACGATGTCGGGGCCAAAGACCTTGTGTGGATTCGGTGCCGGAACCTGAGGATTCCTCTCCAGTGCTGACATGGATCTTGGGGTACTTCTGGAGACTCCCCAGGAGACACAGTCCTCGTCTCGAGTGGGGGCATGCACGTGCGCTTTCCTCCCGAGTTGAAGCAGCAGTGTCACGCTTCCCTTTGCTTGGATCAAGGGATCTGTGGCTTTCCCTCGAGGCTTTCCCACGAGGCTTTCCCACAGGGCTGTACCACGTGCCACCGTGGGGTACTTCTGGGGGTACTTCTGGAGTCTCCCCAGGGAGTCAGTCCTCGTCTCGAGTGGGGGCATGCACGTGCAGTTTCCTCCCCAGCTGTTGCAGCAGTGTCACGATTCCCTTCAAGTGGATCAAGGGATCTGTGGCTTTCCCTTCAGGCTTTCCCACGAGGCTTTCCCACAGGGCTGTCCCACGTGCCACCGTTGTGTGAGTCGATCCTCGGCTTGACAGTCGAGGCAGTGCAGGGAAAACAGGTTTCCCTGGAATGGACTGAGGCATCTGGGGGACTCTGGGAAGGTGGCACGACCCTGGAGTTCCTCTCGCCTTTCCTGTAAAGAGCGCCTCCTCTTGAGATGCGACGGGAACACCGGGAATTCTTTCCCGACAACCGCAGGGAAAGGATCCCTCCTCTCGAGCTAGGAGGCGGAAATGGGGCTTACTGTGGACGTGGGTGGGGCTCTCGTGCTTCCTCTCGAGTGGAGACGGGTATGTCGGGGAACTTCTTGAGTTGCAGCAAGGGTGTGAAGGACCCTTTGGAAGCTCAAGAGGTCTAGGTGTGATTAGCCTCTGGACGCCTCAGCGGAAATGGGCCTCATCTCGCCTGGAGGGTAGAACCTCCTGGATTTTCTCGAGTTGTGGCAGGTGCTCTCGACTTACGATGGGTACCTCAGGGACCCACTCTGGTGGCCTCAGGAAAGGCCAGTCCCCATGCGAGTTGCTCGGGGCCTCTCGGGATTCCTCTCCCGTCGATGCTGAGGGCCTAAGACCTTCTGTGCAGCTCAGTGCCCGAACCTGAGGATTCCTCTCCAGTGCAGACATGGATCTTGGGGTACTTCTGGAGTCTCCCCAGGGCAGTCAGTCCTCGTCTCGAGTGGGGGCATGCACGTGCGCTTTCCTCCCCAGCTGTAGCAGCAGTGTCGCGCTTCCCTTCGCGTGGATCAAGGGATCTGTGTCTTTCCCTCGAGGCTTTCCCACAAGGCTTTCCCACAGGGCTGCTCCCACGTGCCATCGTGGTGTGAGTCGATCCTCGGCTTGAACGTAGAGGCAGTTCAGGGAAAACAGGTTTCCCTGGAATGGACTGAGACATCCAGGGGACTCTGGGAATGCTGGCACGACCCTGGAGTTCCTCTCGCCTTTCCTGTGGAGAGCGCCTCCTCTTGAGATGCGACGGGGAACGCCAGGAATTGTTTCCCGAGCACGCAGGGAAAGGATCCCACCCTCTCAGCTAGGAGGCGGAAAACGGGCTCCTCTGGATGTGGTCGGGACTCTCGTGCTTCCTCTCGAGTGGAGACGGGTATATCGGGGAACTTCTTGAGTTGCAGCAAGGGTGTGAAGGACCCTTTGGAAGCTCAAGAGGTCTGGTGTGATTAGCCTCTGGACGCCTCAGCGGAAATGGGCCTCATCTCGCCTGGAGGGTAGAACCTCCTGGATTTTCTCGAGTTGTGGCAGGTGCTCTCGACTTACGATGGGTACTTCAGGGACCCACTCTGGTGGCCTCAGGAAAGGCCAGTCCCCATGCGAGTTGCTCGGGGCCTCTCGGGATTCCTCTCCCGTCGTGCTGAGGCCTAAGACCTTCTGTGGCACTCAGTGCCCGAACCTGAGGATTCCTCTCCAGTGCAGACATGGATCTTGGGGTACTTCTGGAGTCTCCCCAGGGCAGTCAGTCCTCGTTTCGAGTGGGGGCATGCAACGTGCGCTTTCCTCCCCAGCTGTAGCAGCAGTGTCGCGCTTCCCTTCGCGTGGATCAAGGGATCTGTGGTCTTTCCCTCGAGGCTTTCCCACAAGGCTTTCCCACAGGCTCTCCCACGTGCCATCGTGGTGTGAGTCGATCCTCGGCTTGAACGTAGAGGCAGTTCAGGGGAAAACAGGTTTCCCTGGAATGGACTGAGACATCCAGGGGACTCTGGGAATGCTGGCACGACCCTGGAGTTCCTCTCGCCTTTCCTGTGGAGAGCGCCTCCTCTTGAGATGCGACGGGAACGCCAGGAATTGTTTCCCGAGCACGCAGGGAAAGGATCCCACCCCTCTAGCTAGGAGGCGGAAACGGGGCTCCTCTGGATGTGGTCGGGACTCTCGTGCTTCCTCTCGAGTGGAGACGGGTATATCGGGGAACTTCTTTGAGTTGCAGCAAGGGTGTGAAGGACCCTTAGGAAGTTCCAGAGGTAAGGTGTGATTAGCCTCGAGACGCCTCAGCGGAAATGGGACTCAGCTCGCCTGGAGGGGAGAACCTCCTGTATTTTCTCGAGTTGCGGCAGGTGCTCTCGACTTACGACGGGGACCTCAGTGACCCGCTGTGGTGGCCTCAGGAAAGGCCAGTCCCCATGCGAGTTGCTCAGGGGGCCTCTCGGGATTCCTCTCACGTCAATGGAGGGGCCTAAGACCTTGTGTGGAGTCGGTGCCGGAACCTGAGGATTCCTCTCCAGTGGCTGACATGGATCTTGGGGTACTTCTGGAGTCTCCCCAGGGTGTCAGTCCTCGTCTCGAGTGGGGCCCATGCAAGTGCGCTTTCCTCCCGAGCTTTAGCAGCAGTGTCACGCTTCCCTTTGCGTGGATCAAGGGATCTGTGGCTTTCCCTCGAGGCTTTCCCACGAGGTTTTCCCACAGGGCTGCCCCACGTGCCACTGTGGTGTGAGTCGATCCTCGGCTTGAAAGTCGAGGCAGTGCAGGGAAACCAGGTTCCCTGGAATGGACTGAGACATCTGGGGGACTCTGGGAATGGTGGCACGAACCTGGAGTTCCTCTCGCTTTTCCTCTGGAGAGCGCCTCCTCTTGAGATGCGACGGGAACGCCGCGAATTCTTTCCCGAACACGCAGGGAAAGGATCAAACCTCTCGAGCTAGGAGGCGGAAACGTGGCTCCTCTGGATATGGGCGGACTTTCCTGCTTCCTCTCGAGTGGAGACGGGTATGTCGGGAACTTCTTGAGTTGCAGCAACGGTGTGAAGGACCCTTTGGAATTTCCAGAGGTAAGGTGTGATTAGCGTCGAGATACCTCAGCGGAAATGGGCCTCATGTCGCCTGGAGTGGAGAACCTCCTGGATTTTCTCGAGTTGCGGCAGGTGCTCTCGACTTACGTCGGGGACCTCAGGGACCGCTCTGGTGGCCTCATGAAAGGCCAGTCCCCAGGCGAGTTGCTCGGGGGCCTCTCGGATTCCTCTCCCGTCGATGCCGGGGCCTAAGACCTTGTGTGGAGTCAGTGCCGGAACCTGAGGATTCTCTCCAGTGCCGACATGGATCTTCGGGGACTTCTGGAGTCTCCCCAGAGGCGTAAGTCCTCTTTTCGAGTGGGGGCATGCACGTGCGCTTTCCTCCCGAGCTGTAGCAGCAGAGTCACGCTTCCCTTTTTGTGGATCAAGGGATCTGTGGCTTTCCCTCTTGACTTTCCCATGAGGCTTCCCACGAGGCTTTCCCACAGGGCTTTCCCACGTGCCACCGTGGTGTGAGTCGATCCTCGGCTTTAAAGTCGAGGCAGCGAAGGGAAAACAGTTTTCCCTGGAATGGACTGAGACATCTGGGGACACTGGAATGGTGGCACGACCCTGGAGTTCCTCTCGCCTTTCCTGTGGAGAGCGCCTCCTCTTGAGATGCGACGGAACGCCGGGAATTCTTTCCCGACCACGCAGGGAAAGGATCCCTCCTCTCGAGCTAGCAGGCGGAAAC
>NW_017194183.1:0-20852 GCF_001704415.2 Capra hircus
TTTCTATGATACAATGGATATTGGCAATTGATCTCTGGTCCTCTGCCTTATTTTTTTTTTTTTTTACTTTATTTATTACTTTACAATACTGTATTGGTTTTGCCATTACATTGACATGAATGAGCCACCGGGTGTACATGAGTTCCCAATCATGAACCCCCTCCCACCCTCCCACCCCCATATCATCTCTCTGGATCATCCCCATGCATCAGCTTCAAGCATCCTGTATCCTGTATCGACATAGACTGGCAATTCGTTTCTTACATGTTTCAATGCGATTCTTCCAAATCATCCCAAACTCTCCTTCTCCACAGAGTCCAAAAGTCCGTTCTACACATCTGTGTCTCTTTTGCTGTCTCGCATACAGGGTCATCATTAGCATTTTTCTAAATTCCATATATATGTGTTAATATACTGTATTGGTGTCTTTCTTTCTGGCTTACTTCACTCTGTATAATCAGCTCCAGTTTCATCCATCTCATTAGAACTGATTCAAATGTATTCTTTTTAATGGCTGAGTAATACTCCATAGTGTATATGGACCACAGCTTTCTTATCCATTCATCTGCTGATGGACATCTAGGTTGCTTCCATGTCCTGGCTATTATAAACAGTGCTGCAATAAACATTGGGGTACATGTGTCTCTTTCAATCTGGTTTCCTCAGTGTGTATGCCCAGAAGTGGGATTGTTGGGTCATAAGGCAGTTCTATTTGCAATTTTTAAGGAATCTTCACACTGTTCTCCATAGTGGCTGTACTAGTTTGGCATTCCCACCAGCAGCGTAAGAGGGTTCCCTTTTCTCCACACTCTCTCCAGCATTTATTGCCTGTAGACTTTGGATCACAGCCATTCTGACTGGTGTGAAATGGTACCTAATTGTGGTCTTTTAAAATCCAGCTTGTATATCTTAAAGTTCTCCATTCACATGCTGAGTGGGTTGTCATTCCCTTCTCCAGGGGATCTTCCCCACACAGGGATCTAACGTGGGTCTCCTGCATCGCAGGCAGATTCTTTATAATCTGAGCCACCACGGAAGCCCAATACTTGTTTCTGTTCAGCTCAGTCGCTCCAGTCATGTCTGACTCTTTGCTATCCCATGAACCACAGCACACCAGGCCTCCCTGTCCATCACCAACTCCTGGAGTCCACCCAAACCCTGGTCCATTGAGTTGGTGGTGCCATCCAACCATCTCATCCTCTGTCTTCCCCTTCTACTGCCCTCAATCTTTCCCAGCATCAGTGTCTTTTCAAACAAGTCAGGTCTTTGCATCAGGTGACCAAAGTATTAGAGTTTCAGCTTCAAAATCAGTCCTACCAATGAACACGCAGGGCTGATCTCATTTAGGATGGACTGGTTGGATCTCCATGCAGTCCAAGGGACTCTCAAGAGTCTTCTCCAACACCACAGTTCAAAAGCATCAAATGTTCACTGCTCAGCTTTCTTTATAGTCCAACTCTCACATCCATACGTGACAACTGGAAAAACCATAGCCTTGACTAGATGGGCCTCTGTTTACAAAGAAATGTCTCTGCTTTTTAGTATTCTTTTCTATGTTGGTCATGACTTTCCTTCGAAGGAGCAAGTGTCTTTTAATTTCATGGCTGCATCACCATCTGCAGTGATTTTGGAGCCCAGAAAATAAAGTCAGCCACTGTTTCTATTTGCCATGAAGTGAAAGGATCAGATGCCATGATCTTCGTTTTCTGAATGTTGAACTTTAAGCCAACATTTTCACTCTCCTCTCTCGCTTTCATCAAGAGGCTCTTTAGTTCTTCTTCACTTTCTGCCATAAAGGTGGTGTCATCTGCATATCTGAGGTTATTGATATTTCTCCCGGCAATCTTGATTCCAGCTTGTGCTTCCTCCAGTCCAGTGTTTCTCATGATGTACTCTGCATAGAAGTTAAATAAGCAGGGTGACAATATACAGCCTTGACTTACTCCTTCTCCTATTTGTTTAAGCAGAAACAAATATAAAGTTCTAAGATGTTAAATTAAATTTCTTTTCTTTTCCATGGGGATGGTCTTGGTCCCTGTCTCCTGTACAATGTCATGAACCTCATTCTATAGTTCATCAGGCACTCTATCTATCAGATCTAGGCCCTTAAATCTATTTCTCGCTTCCACTGTATAATTATAAGGGATTTGATTTAAGTCATACTTGAATGGTCTAGCGGTTTTCCCTATTTTCTTCTGAAAGAAAATATTATTTGAGTCTGAATATAGTAATAAGGAGTTCATGATCTGAGCCACAGTCAGCTCCTGGTCTTGTTTTTGTTGACTGTATACAGCTTCTCCATCTTTGGCTGCTTAGAATATAATCAATCTGATTTCGGTGTTGACCATCTGGTGATGTCCATGTGTAGAGTCTTCTCTTACGTTGTTGGAAGAGGGTTTTTGCTATGACCAGTGCATTTTCTTGCAAAACTCTATTAGTCTTTGCCCTGCTTCATTCTGCATTCCAAGGCCAAATTTGCCTGTTACACCAAGTGTCTTGACTTCCAACTTTAGCATTCCAGTCCCCTATAATGAAAAGGACATCTTTTTTGGGTGTTAGTTATAAAAGGTCTTGTAGGTCTTCATAAAACCGTTCAACATCAGTTTCTTCAGCGTTACTGGTTGGGGCATAGACTTGGATAACTGTGATATTGAATGGTTTGCCTTGGAGACGAACAGAGATCATTCTGCGGTTTTTGAGATTGCATCCAAGTACTGCACTTCAGACTCATTTGTTGACCATGATGGCTACTCCATTTCTTCTGAGGGATTTATGCATGCAGTAGTAGATATAATGGTCATCTGAGTTAAATTCAGCCATTCCAGTCCATTTTAGTTTGCTGATTCCTAGAATGTCCATGTTCACCCTTGCCATCTGTTGTTTGACCACTTCCAATTTGCCTTAATTCATGGACCTGACATTAGCTGTGAAAAGAAGAGAGGCAAAAAGCAAAGGAGAAAAGGAAAGATATAAGCATCTGAATGCAGAGTTCCAAAGAATAGCAAGAAACGATAAGAAAGCCTTCTTCAGTGATCAATGCAAAGAAATAGAGGAAAACAACAGATTGGGAAAGACTAGAGATCCCTTCAAGAAAATTAGAAATACCAAGGGAACATTTCATGCAAAGATGGGCTCGATAAAGGACAGAAATGGTCTGGACCTAACAGAAGCAGAAGATATTAAGAAGAAGTGGCAAGAATACACAGAAGAACTGTACAAAAATGATCCTCATGACCCAGACAGTCATGATGATGTGATTACTAATCTAGAGCCAGACATCTTGGAATGTGAAGTCAAGTGGGCCTTAGAAAGCATCACTACGAACAAAGCTAGTGGAGGTGATGGAATTCCAGTTGAGCTGTTTCAAATCCAGAAAGATGATGCTGTGAAAGTGCTGCACTCAATATGCCAGCAAATTTGGAAAAGTCAGCAGTGGCCACAGGACTGGAAAAGGTCAGTTTTCATTCCAATCCCAACGAAAGGCAATGCCAAAGAATGCTCAAACTACTGCACAATTGCACTCCCCTCACATGCTAGTAAAGTAATGCTCAAAATTCTCCAAGCCAGGCTTCAGCAATACATGAACCGTGAACTGCCTGATATTCAAGCTGGTTTTAGAAAAGGCAGAGGAACCAGAGATCAAATTGCGAACATCCGCTGGATCATGGAAAAAGCAACAGAGTTCCAGAAAAAACGTCTACTTCTGCTTTATTGACTATGCCAAAGCCTTTGACTGTGTGGATCACAATATACTGTGGAAAATTCTGAAAGAGATGGGAATACCAGACCACCTGACCTGCCTCTTGAGAAATCTGTATGCAGGTCAGGAAGCAACAGTTAGAACTGGACATGGAACAACAGACTGGTTCCAAATAGGAAAAGGAGTACGTCAAGGCTGGATATTGTCACCCTGCTTATTTAACTTATATGCAGAGTACATCATGAGAAATGCTGGACGGGAAGAAACACAAGCTGAAATCAAGATTGCCGGGAGAAATATCAATAACCTCAGATATGCAGATTACACAACCTTATGGCAGAAAGTGAAGAGGAGCTAAAAAGCCTCTTGATGAAGGTGAAAGAGGAGAGCTAAAAGGTTGGCTTGAAGCTCAACATTCAGAAAACGAAGATCATGGCATCTGGTCCCATCACTTCATGGGAAATAGATGGGGAAACAGTGGAAACAGTGTCAGGCTTTATTTTGGGGGGCTCCAAAATCACTGATAATGGTGACTGCAGCCATGAAATTAAAAGACACTTGCTCCTTGGAAGAAAAGTTATGACCAACCCAGATAGCATATTCAAAAGCAGAGACATTACTTTGCCAACTAAGGTCCGTCTAGTCAAGGCTATGGTTTTTCCAGTGGTCATGTATGGATGTGAGAGTTGGACTGTGAAGAAGGCTGAGCACCGAAGAATTGATGCTTTTGAACTGTGGTGTTGGAGAAGACTCTTGAGAGTCCCTTGGACTGCAAGGAGATCCAACCAGTCCATTCTGAAGGAGATCAACCCTGGGATTTCTTTGGAAGGAATGATGCTAAAGCTGAAGCTCCAGTATTTTGGCCACCTCATGTGAAGAGATGACTCACTGGAAAAGACTCTGATGCTGGGGGGGATTGGGGGCAAGAGGAGAAGGGGACGACCGAGGATGAGATGGCTGGATGGCATCACGGACTCGATGGACGTGAGTCTGAGTGAACTCCAGGAGATGGTGATGGACAGGGAGGCCTGGCGTGATGCGATTCATGGGGTCACAAAGAGTCGGACACGACTGAGCGACTGAATGGAACAGAACCGAACCGAAGATGTTAAATTAAATAGCATTTACACACAGCAACACAGGCAGATTATGAATATACACATATCCATTTAACTATTTTACCAGGAAACCATAGTCTAAGCTCAGATTTTAGCTTTATGACAATTAACAAGTAACAATCATCTTCTTACCTCAAAATTTTCCAAACTAATAAAACCATTACTAAATTGGTTCGAAAGTATGCTTTAAAAAAATTGGAGCAATGTGTTTTAAGCTTTGCTAATTGTTTCTAGAGTATACTGTACAACTGGGCTTCCCAGATGGTGCTAGAGGTAAATTACTCTCCTGCTAATGCAGGAGACATAAGAGGTGCAAGTTCAATCCCTAGGTTGGGAAAATCACCTGGAGGAGGACATGGCTACCGACTCTGGTATTCTTGCCTGGAGAATCCCATGGACACAGGAGCCTGGCAGGCTATAGTCCACAGGGCTGCAAAGAGTCAGACACAACTAAAGCAACTTGGCAGTCACTCACACATACTATACAACCAGGATCTATAATACCTCTTAGATTATATAATGCCAACTGCATGGAAAGGCCTTGTAAAACAGAATACCTTAGGAGATAATGAAATAATGTGGAAATGATATTAATAAATTCTGCTTTACTACTTATTTAATTTTTTGGATCAACATTGCATTAAGAACACATGTTAGACATTCAATTTCCAGTTTTATTGAATATTGACAAATTAAAAAGTCTTCTTGAGCCTCACACAATTCAGAATTTTTGACATCATATATTAAAAAAAATTATGATGCAAATTGGCAAATTGCTTAGCCTGATAATTCTTTTACTTTATGCTTCATGTATTCACAGATTTAATCATCATGGACCATATTTTAAACAAGTATTACAGTAATTTTGTATCAGCGCTTTGTCTCTTATCTCCTTCTAGTCTTTCATTTATTGTAGATAAAATGATTAAATTATCCATATCTTCTTCCTATTTCAAATGGATTATGCAATTAATCAAAATAATGTGCTGCTTTCCAAATGTAAAGTGTGGAAAGAATATTGACAAGCAGCACAGTCTTTATGAGAATGGTCTTTTGGAGACTAGCTATGGTTTTTTATTCTGATAGTTCCCACCAGATGGCAAAGGAGTTTGCCCTATTAGGGCAAATCAAGAACAATTTTATTTTGGTGTTATCATTTGAGACATGTAGAATTCTCATTGTGTAAAATGTATGTAAAATTGTAACAGTAAAGTATGTATAAATTTTTAAAATTTATGCATAAAATTTTAAAATGCATAAATTTTTATTGAGATCAGGACTGTACTCTATGAAACAAGAACTAAATATCCCAAGTCTATCATCAGTTAGGGAGTCCTATCACTACTTGGAACATCAAACTTTAAGTCTGTGCCAAGCAAAGAACAACAATGACAAGAAGAAACAAAACAAAGGGACAACAATCAAATCTCTCTATGTATGAATTTATAGAAATGTAGCATGAAGAAAACACCAAGAGATTAACTGGTTACTTCATTGGAGTAGGAATGGAAGGGGAATATATATTTTTCCTTAAAACAACTTCTCTTGTCACTGGAACGAAATTTATCTAGAAATTAATTTGAAAAAGTAAGATAAATAACCTTTCTGTGTTTTTTCTTCTTTAAGTCAAATGTTCGGGTATTACAGTATATTTATTTCATTATAAATAGATATTTATTTCAGCTATATTATGGACATTTATATTTTTGTATAATGAAAAGTATCTATAACTGTGACATCAGGGAAACTGTAAGGTATTACTTTCCCTGTTCTTCTTTTTAATGTAAAAATATACCCTGAGGCTTTAGGGACACATCATGTTTACATTGCTCTCATTCTTCAAGTCTAATATTAATATTCTACTATATGAGTATTATATATGTAAATGGCATTCTGTGTTTAGACTCTAGTTTGCCTCAAGACTTTTTAATATTACATACACACAATGCTGCAATGAACAGCTTTATACTTGTAAATGACATGTTTTAATAATATCCCTATCATAAATTTCAGTAAAAAAATGTGGGTCCATATGTGTAGAATTATCTGTTTCAACCTCTTGCCCTTGATACTATTAGTGTTACTTCTACTGGGAGGACATCTCTCACATGACAAAGTCATCTCCTGCTTTTAAGAAAAAGAATGAACGTCAGAGGGCTTTTCGTGCATTGCTTTTATAAATTACCTCTAAAATAATTATTATGCCAACATAGCATATTTCAGAGTGGCATATTCTGCCACTCTTTATATATATGTATATGTCTGTACCTACTCTCATGTATATAAATATCTGCTTTTGAATCTACATCACTATATAGGCATATGCCAACATGTATAATTACAGCTATAAATTACTACAAAACAACACTAGCTTCATACTTTTTTCATGCATCAAAATTTTTATTTATTTATTTTTTTATTTTTTTAAATTTTAAAATCTTTAATTCTTACATGCATTCCCAAACATGAACCCCTCTCCCACCTCCCTCCCCATAACATCTCTCTGGGTCATCCCCATGCACCAGCTCCAAGCATGCTGTATCCTGCATCAGACATAGACTGGCGATTCAATTCTTACATGATAGTATACATGTTAGAATGTCATTCTCCCAAATCATCCCACCCTCTCCCTCTCCCTCTGAGTCCAAAAGTCCATTATACACATCTGTGTCTCTTTCCCTGTCTTGCATACAGGGTCGTCATTGCCATCTTCCTAAATTCCATATATATGTGTTAGTATACTATATTGGTGTTTTTCTTTCTGGCTTACTTCACTCTGTATAATCGGCTCCAGTTTCATCCATCTCATCAGAACTGATTCAAATGAATTCTTTTTAACGGCTGAGTAATACTCCATTGTGTATATGTACCACAGCTTTCTTATCCATTCATCTGCTGATGGACATCTAGGTTGTTTCCATGTCCTAGCTATTATAAACAGTGCTGCGATGAACATTGGGGTACATGTGTCTCTTTCAATTCTGGTTTCCTCGGTGTGTATGCCCAGCAGTGGGATTGCTGGGTCATAAGGTAGTTCTTTTTGCAATTTTTTAAGGAATCTCCACACTGTTCTCCATAGTGGCTGTACTAGTTTGCATTCCCACCAACAGTGTAAGAGGGTTCCCTTTTCTCCACACCCTCTCCAGCATTTATTGCTTGGAGATTTTTGGATCGCAGCCATTCTGACTGGTGTGAAGTGGTACCTCATTGTGGTTTTGATTTGCATTTCTCTAATAATGAGTGATGTTGAGCATCTTTTCATGTGTTTGTTAGCCATCCGTATGTCTTCTTTGGAGAAATGTCTATTTAGTTCTTTGGCCCATTTTTTGATTGGGTCGTTTATTTTTCTGGAATTGAGCTGCATAAGTTGTTTGTATATTTTTGAGATTAGTTGTTTGTCAGTTGCTTCATTTGCTATTATTTTCTCCCATTCAGAAGGCTGTCTTTTCACCTTGCTTATATTTTCCTTTGTTGTGCAGAAGCTTTTAATTTTAATTAGATCCCATTTGTTTATTTTTGCTTTTATTTCCAGAATTCTGGGAGGTGGAT
Organism: Capra hircus; assembly: GCF_001704415.2. Classification (NCBI taxonomy): domain Eukaryota; kingdom Metazoa; phylum Chordata; class Mammalia; order Artiodactyla; family Bovidae; genus Capra; species Capra hircus. The sequence continues at coordinate 8,368 of NW_017194183.1, forward strand.
CATAGAGGATCCTGCTGTGATTTATGTCTGAGAGTGTTTTGCCTATGTTCTCCTCTAGGAGTTTTATAGTTTCTGGTCTTACATTTAGATCTTTAATCCATTTTGAGTTTATTTTTGTGTGCGGTGTTAGAAAGTGATCTAGTTTCATTCTTTTACAAGTGGTTGACCAGTTTTCCCAGCACCACTTGTTAAAGAGATTGTCTTTACTCCATTGTATATTCTTGCCTCCTTTGTCAAAGATAAGGTGTCCATATGTGTGTGGATTTTTCTCTGGGCTTTCTATTTTGTTCCATTGATCTATATGTCTGTCTTTGTGCCAGTACCATACTGTCTTGATGACTGTGGCTTTGTAGTAGAGCCTGAAGTCAGGCAAGTTGATTCCTCCAGTTCCATTCTTCTTTCTCAAGATAAAATGAGGCAATACTTGATGAACTTTGAACTAAGCTTATCATAATGTAGGAATTTTATACCAATCTTTGTTTCATTCATATATGATAATGTTGGGTATAAGTTAACAAAAAATCTGTGTTTAAAACTGTATGTGAAGATATCAAAAAATACTTTAAATTCTGTTTCCTGGTTACAAACAATTGTTCATGTGTGATCATTTTGGTTTCTTAATGTAGGAAATATAATGGCTCTTTTAACTTAAGCTAACTAAAGTGGAGAGTGAAAAAGTTGGCTTAAAGCTCAACATTCAGAAAACTAAGATCATGGCATCTGGTCCCATCACTTCATGGGAAATAGATGGGGAAACAGTGGAAACAGTGTCAGACTTTATTTTGGGGGCTCCAAAATCACTGCAGATGGTGACTGCAGCCATGAAATTAAAAGACGCTTACTCCTTGGAAGAAAAGTTATAACCAACCTAGATAGCATATTCAAAAGCAGACATTACTTTGCTGACTAAGGTCCGTCTAGTCAAGGCTATGGTTTTTCCAGTAGTCATGTATGGATGTGAGAGTTGGACTGTGAAGAAGGCTGAGCGCTGAAAAAATTGATGCTTTTGAACTGTGGTGTTGGAAAAGACTCTTGAGAGTCCCTTGGACTGCAAGGAGATCCAACCAGTCCATTCTGAAGGAGATCAGCCCTGGGTGTTCTTTGGAAGGAATGATGCTAAAGCTGAAGCTCCAGTACTTTGGCCACCTGATGAGAAGAGTCTTTTCATTGGAAAAGACTTTGATGCTGGGAGGGATTGGGGGCAGGAGGAGAAGGGGACGACCGAGGATGAGATGGTTGGATGGCATCACTGGCTCAATGGACGTGAATCTGAGTGAACTCCGGGAGTTGGTGATGAACAGGGAGGCCTGGAGTGCTGTGATTCATGGGGGTAGCAAAGAGTTGGACACGACTGAGCGACTGAAATGAACTGAACTGAACCAGTAATAGTATAATAAACCAGTATGAAATAGTGAAAGATGGGCTCAATCCAAAAAGTCCTCTTTGCTTGCACTATTTTCTATCGTTATTTTTTACATATTGAAGTAATAATATGTTGTAATTAGAAGTAATCTTACAGAGTTAAGATAAAAATATTACTCTTGAAGATCTATGTCTCAAGAATCAAAGATATACCCTGGTCAAAAATTATGTGGGGTTAGCCTCAGTGTGATAGCCTCAGTGTGAGTTTATATGAATAAAGTAAAGGATTCTTCAGTTGTTAAATCCTCCTTGTGAAATTTCCTTTTTGTTGATGAACTACTTTTTATCCCATAAATGCTATTGCCTTAAGCTCCAATTTGAGTATGAAATTTAGGCAGTATAATAAAATTTTCATTTCCTGGAGTTCAGACATAATAGTAATTCTCATTTATGTGCCTACTACTTCTTGTTCCTATACCCTCAACTTCTGAATTTTGAGCTCCTATTTGATGGCTTTTTTCAAGTGGAAATATTGAGAACTGGATTGGTGGTGTGTCCTTAAAGAACTGACTTTGCTTCTATATCCCAAAATAACCTAAGAATCTTATTGGTTTGGAACCAAATTAGTAATGGGTGGGAGAGGAGATAGATTTCTTTTTGGAAGATTTCTGGACTATAGCATTTAGTATACATTTCAGCATCAACCACCTAGGTTGCTTAACCCATTAGTTATGATTTCTAAGTCTGAATTAACTGTGATTTTTTTCTCCAAATCTAACTTTTCTTTTAAGATATAGTTTTATTTAGGGATCTCTTTTCCAATTCTTCACTTCTCAAATACTTTATTTGCTATTTATAGAAAAGTGTATATATACTAAATTACAGTTCTTTTCATTCTAGTTATGTTGGGGTTAACAAATTTAAAAAAAAAACACAATTCAAACAAGATACCATCTATATTTTTTCTATCATCATTGCAATTTTCATCTAAAGAAATGGCACATGAATACCAATAACGTCTATGGATGTATAAATAGTTAGTGATCTTGCAGTTTGGAGAAGGAAATGGGAACCCACTCCAGTACTCTTGCCTGAGAGTTCCATGGACAGAGGAGCCTGGTAGGTAAATCCATGGGGTCGCAAAGAGTCGGACATGACTGAGCAACTTCACTTTCACGTTGCAGGCCTCACCTTGCAGGTCTTCACGTTTTTTCATTGTACCCAGGTTTAGAACAGATACCCACCACCCACCACACACTTTTCCTCATCAACTCTTCCTAGATATGAAACATCTAAGGTTTCACAAAGGATAAAAGTATATGTCCAAATACTTTTCAGGGTATTTTGCAAACAAACACAGATTCTTAGGAGGAATTCCCGTGACAAATGTTGATGTGAAAGAATTTCCTAGGGTTTTGCAAATGTATATATAATTACTTTTTCTCTTTTCCCTTTTTTAGGCTCACTAGGACCAAAGAAAAGAAATTCAATTAAGATTAAGGTCATTGTAGGTGGCCTTAAATCAATAGTGTATTTCATTAGGTTGGGTTGTCTTAAGCTGATGAAATCCCTTGCTTTTTTGAGACCTGATCGGCCTCACTCTTACCTTACTGATATCAGCAATGTTTTTAGATAATAAAAATATTTTTGTTAGGAGAATATTACTCCCAGGCAGAGTGGTGAATAACTAAAGGAGGCTTTTACCCATTAGCATATGTACTGTAATTCTGAAAGCTATAGAATATATGCAAATTATCAGGTTAATAAATCCTCCCATTCAAACTTGTGCTGGAACAACTGGGTGAGATTAAAATTTGTTTCATTTTTGCTGTCAAATATGAAAGAATAGAGGCAATCTGAGTCACTTTAAACCTTAGGATAATTTGGTATATGACAGATGTGAATAACCAATTTCCAACTTCCCAATTTACGACACTGTTTTAATTTTGGTTGACACATATTTGTTCCTGAATTTACTATGCTTATTTACATAGATACATTGTGTTTTAAAAATACAGAAACTTCCTTCATCCTGTATTGATTTCTTAGATGGAATATTTATTTTAAAAAATTGCTTCAGCCATTGTTTCATAGAGATGATTTTCTTAGTGTTAAATCATCTTTCTAGAGATCAGTATAACTAAATGTTGTTAATCTGAAACAGTAAGAACAAGCAGAATTGAAAATTGTATTTTCTTTATCAACAGTGGCATATAGACTATCAAACCTAATAAAAAAAAAATATTACCTAACATGACTCTTTTACTTTTAAAGAGATGATTCTATTATGTTTGCATTTTATATTCTGAGTAAAATCTTATGGCTTGTGACCAAGGAGTGTCCTTTCAAAGGTGTCATTGTAAGAGCAAATTAATTCACGGCTCACACTATGCACTGTCAGCATCTATTGTTATCGTTTTTTCTTCTACCCTGTCATTCAGATTAATAACATAAGTGGTGCTATGCTTACAGCTTTCTTCCCCTTGTCATTTGACTCAGAATCTCCTTTGCACAAGTAGTTTCTCTTCAGCAAATTTAAATGTACTGCAATATATTTTTGTTTAGTTAAAAGTGCTATACAGTCATTTCTCTTCTGACTACTCTTATTAAAGCAAATTTAATAGATCTTTTTGTGTTGTAGGCTTTTATTTCCTAAACACTTATTACAGAAGATGAGGTCTTGCAACCTTATTTGGTCATAGTCTGACACCTTTTAAAATGAGCTCATTACTAAAAACATTAAGGTATTAACAACATACACAGTATAGTCACTTTTCTTAAATCACATATTTATGAAATTCTTGCCAGGTTTTTGTGGAAACCATCCACACAGTATGAATCTAGGTGTAAAATACAGTGAAAGTAATAAATTTTGCTATATTCAAGCAGAAGTGTACTCAATGATATGTGTTTTACTACTAAATGTCTGGGCTTTCCTGGTGGCTCAATGGTAAAGAATCCATCTGCCAATGTGGGAGACGTGGTTTTGACACCTGGGTCAGGAAGACCCCTGCAGAAGGAAACAGCAGCCCACTCCTGTATTCTTGCCTGGGAAATCCCATGGACAAAGGAGCCATGGGATCCTACAGGAGCGAGCTACAGTCCATGGGGTTGTAAAAGAGTCGGACACAACTTAGCAACCAAACAATTGCAACAAGAACAGCTAAATGTGTAGTTGTTAGGTTCAAAAAAATTCAGTCATTGTTCCACTGAACAGGCAAAAGACCAGAAACCTTAGAGAGATCTTCAGTCATAAACAAGGAAGCTCACAAACCAAGATCAATAATTTACGGAAGACTCAGGCTAGACTTGCATTTTGAAGATGCTGATAAACATTTTAATCTAGGTGTCTATTGAAAAAAAAATCCACAAGGTGAGGGCTGTGAATTCAGTTTTCTTGGGGAACTTACTGAGGACTATAGCTGAGAGATAGCCTCTCAAATAGCTCTAAGGAGCTATTCTAGAGGAGGGAGGTCAGTATGTATGTGATTTTAACAAAGGATTTACTTGCAATCAAGCACACATCTTAGTAGAAGTTTGAGGCTGCTCATGAGGAGCAGATGTCTCTGCTAATAATTTTAGAGTTTTTCTAGGTTTGAGAAGATGCAAGAAACTGGATTCATAAAATACCTCTAATTATTTTAGGCCTGTTCTGCCTGATTTTCCCAGAGCACTGTCTTATTCCTGATCTCCACTGTGAACTCCTTCAAGGTGTGTCAAAGTCAGTGACTGCAGTGGCTAATGACTTCATTCTTGTAGAACTGAAGAGCAAGAAACATCTTTTAGTTGTCATCATGTGTGTGTGTCAAGTCATTTTAGTCACGTAAGACTCTGCAACCCTATGGACCGTAGCCCACCAGGCTCCTATGTCCATGAGATTCTCCAGGCAAGACTACTGGTGTGGGTTGCCATGCCCTCCTCCAGGGGATCTTCCTAACCTGAGGATCGAACCTGCATCTCTTACATCTCCCGCACTGGCAGGTGGGTTCTTTACCACAGGCACCACCTGAGAAACCCCCTTTTAGTTTGCATAAGAAACAAAAAATACTTCAGACATTTCAAATACATTATAACTGTTGGAAGCTCTGGTTTTGAAGTCTGGGCTCTGCCACAGGCTTCAAGTTCATGCTATTGCAGCAACCCAGAAATCAACAAGCCACAATAGCAGCCACTCAGCATTTAGGATGCTGCAGGAAACCATTGTTATTTCATAGCTGCCCTACACTCACATGGTTTGTTCTTACACACTGGAACAGAGGCTTTCTGTTGTGCAAACTAGTATCAGTCTCCACTGCAGCTGCAGGGTGAATAGATACTGCCTCCCTCTGCCTTCCTGATCTGGTATGGGCTCATTTACTGGGGACAACCAAAATCACATCTCAAACTTTCAGGAAAGAGAGTCTGAAAGTGTAGCTTTTTTGCAAAATGGTGGGAGGAGAATAAAGTGATGGGACTGAATGCTGAGTATCTGTAGTTGACAACCAGCAGGACAAGTATTTCACTGACATACGAGGCACTGTTATGTGAGAAGCTGGAAATGTTTACTTTCCAGGCTGAATGAGAGTCATAGGAAGAGCTCTTCATTATTGTATTATCCTTTTCAATTATCTTCTTCAGTTCCATGTGAACTCTCTTCCTTTAAAGAGAGAAATGAAAATTAGAACATCTAGAACATCTGGAACATCTAGGTCATTTCATTAGGATCCTGGAGGGAGGCAGATAAGACATTTAATCTCTATAGCTCCCTAGGGTTTCCCAGTGAGTCTGAAGAGCTATGGTTTTCCCAAAAGTGCAGAAAATGCCAAGGGATTTGGTCTCTCCCAAATCTTCCATGGTAACACTAGGGTTTGGAAAGAGACCACTTGGTAGTCTTTTTAAATTCTTGGTGAAATCTCCACCTTTTGTGTGTGCATAGAATCTATGACTTCTTCCAACCAATAGAAACTGGCAGAGATGGTGGACTATCATCCGGCCATTATGTAACATTACAATGCCATGCATGCAATTAATTCTGTTGAGCTATTTCTCTTAAGCCATTTCTCTTGAGCATTCTACAGTTCTGAATATTTCTGCACTTTCCAAGAATCAGCTATAAGAAAAAGTACTTTATGATTTTATTCATGTTTTTGAATAAAAACCACAGTTTTAAACCATAGTTTGCCTGTATTAAAGTAAATATATTTTCAAATACCATATATGATGTGCCAATGTAATAGAATAAATATGCTGCATTTTTATTAAAATATGCTAAGTATTGTGTTAGTGTGCTCAATCGCTCAGTCATGTCTGAGTCTTTGTGATCCAAAGGACTGTAGCCTGCCAGGCTCCTCTGTCCATGGGATTTTACAGGCAAGAATGTGGGAGCCTGTTGTCATTTCATTCTCCAGGGGATCTTCCTGACCCAGAACTGAACCCTCATGTCCTGCATTGGCAGGCATTAGCAGGCAGATTCTTTACCATTAAGCCACCTGAATAGCAAATAGTGTATTTGCTGCTGCTAAGTCGCTTCAGTCATGTCTCACTCTGTGCGACCCCATAGACGGCAGCCTACAAGGCTCCCCTGTCCCTGGGATTCTACAGGCAAGAACACTGAAGTGGGTTTCCATTTCCTTCTCCAATGCATAAAAGTGAAAAGTGAAAGTGAAGTCGCTCAGTCATGCCCGACTCTTAGCGACCCCATGGACTGCAGCCTACCAGCCTCCTCCATCCATGGGATTTTCCAGGCAAGAGTGCTGGAGTGGGGTACTATTGCCTTCTCCGAAATAGTGTATTTAGACTATATCAAAAGTGTACTCTTAAGGATTTCATTGAATCTGAAATTGTTTAATGAAGGTAACATAAAATGAAATAAATATAACTTATTTAGCACTCTGTGCAGAACTAAATACAAGCTAAAGTGGTACCAACTGTCTTTAATAATATATTTTTTTTTATATTCAATAGTCTAACTCAGTATTCATTTTGCTCTGAGAAAACTGCTTTTCAGTATTTATTCTTTTTTTTTTCACTGTGGCATGATACAGTTATACACATGAAAGCCAGTTTTTCATTTTATACAACATAAACTTTAATACATTCAAGCTCTGTTGGTCCCCAAATTGTGTTTTACAAAATGAAATTTTAGGTAGAAAGAAAAAACAATCCTTTGATTAAATACATGTGAATAACACTTGATTAAACTGTTTCTGTTCATGTGTTTGGTTGTTTACTGTTTTTGAATTACAAGTAGTTATACCTTGTATTATTGTGCTTTGCTTTATTGTGCTTTTTACAAATTGAGCGCCTGTCACAATCCAGGGTCAAGCCAATCTATGGCGCTGTGTTTCCAATAGCATTTGCTCACACGGTGTCTCTGTGTCACATATTGGTAATTCTCACAATATTGCAAGCTTTTCGTTATTATTATATTTGTTACAGTGATTTGTGATCAGTGGTCTTTGTTATTACAACTATGCCTCTCTGAAGGCTCAGATAATGGTTAGCATTCTTTAGCAAGAAAGTATTTTATAATTAAGTTATGTGCATTGTTTTTTTAAGCATAATTCTATTGTACACTTAATAGACTACAATACAGGGAAAACACTTTTTATATTCACTGAGAAACCAAAATATACATGTGACTTGTTTTATTGCAACATTCACTTCATCACAGTGGTCTAGAACCAAATCCACAGTTTCTCTGAAATGTGGCTGTATTTGATTGTTTTATGTCCATGCATCTGTGAACCTTGACTGTGTCTCAAGAAGGAAAACCTATTGGGAAGATTAATTTCTCACAGCTATTCAACTAAAGTAAGCTTCGTTCAAGGAACAGCTAATATTACATAGTGTCTGAATTCCCCAAAACATGCCTGAAGAATCTTTTGCCTAGATAAATGTAAAATATCTCTTTCCAAAGTTTCTAGAAAATCTTAAATATTTTAAACATTGTATTATATCCTGTTTGCCTAATTCAGTATAGGAACAAATAAAACAGATTCTTTCATGTTTATGTACAAGCTACATAAACACTATATATTTTTATTTGGTAACATTTATTGAAGGTTATCTATGCAAATAACACATGGACTATGTTGCCCAAGTTGTTAAAACTTTAGAATATTGATAATAAATGTTAAATATGCATTATTTTCCACATTTTCTACATATACATAAATTGCAAATTAATCTAATTATTTTTATAATAGCAGTATTCCTTTAGTGGAACAGAGTATTTTAACAACCTTCTGTTTAAAAATAATTAAATACAATACACTATTTCAGTTATTGTGTAAAATATACCTGAAATGATTCAGCTCAGATTCCATGTAAATATTTAAAATAATGAGTTGAATGATATTTTCATTTGCTTGATCAATCATTTTAGACTTTCCCGAGTTTTGATATATTTGAGATTTTCTCCTTTAAATAAATGCAATTTCAAAAATCAATATATGTATTATAATATGATTAATTCAAATTGAATATTTTTGTGGAAAGAGAAACTAGGAAAAGTCTAATGGACTATTCACTGTGCAACAGAGCCTGAGACTAAATATTAAGAAAAAAATCCACATAATGAAAAATGTATAAAGAAATAGAAGAGAATAAAAGACAATTATAAATAGATATAAAAAATCAGATCAATTTTATAACTATAATTATGCCCAGTCAACCCTAAAATTGAAGTATATGTAAAAGGTTTTCAATTCTATGTATTATTTTTTTATCTTAAGTTTTATACTAGTCAGTTTGAGTTATTTTAAACAACAGCAGCAGGTTTTGATCTCTACACAGGCCATTTAAAACTTTCATGTAAGTGTGTCTATATTAAAGACAGTAATGGCTGAGTAATACTCCATTGTGTATATGTACCACAGCTTTCTTATCCATTTATCTGCTGATGGACATCTAGGTTGCTTCCATGTCCTGGCTATTATAAACAGTGCTGAGATGAACATTGAGGTACACATGTCGCTTTCAATTCTGATTTCCTCAGTGTGTATGCCCAGCAGTGGGCATACACATAATGCAGTTCTATTTCCAGATGTCCATCAGCAGATGAATGGATAAGAAAGCTGTGGTACATATACACAATGGAGTATTACTTAGCCATTAAAAAGAATACATTTGAATCAGTTTTAATGAGGTGGATGAAACTGGAGCCAATTATACAGAGTGAATTAAGCCAGAATGAAAAACACCAATATAGTATACTAACACATATATATGGAATTTAGAAAGATGCTAATGATAACCCTGTATGTGAGACAGCCAAAGAGACACAGATGTATAGAACAGAATTTTGGACTCTGTGGGAGAGGGAGAAGGTGAGATGATTTGGGAGAATGGCATTGAAACATGTATACTATCATGTAAGAAATGAATTGCCAGTCTATGTTAGATAAAGGATACAGGATGCTTGGGGCTGGTGCACTGGGATGACCCAGAGAGATAATATGGGGAGGGAGGTGGGAGGGGGCTTCAGGATTGGGAACTCATGTACACCCATGGTGGATTCATGTTGATATATGGCAAAACCAATACAGTATTGTAAAGTAAAATAAAGTAAAAAAAAAAAAAAAAAAGAGGTAAAAAAAAAATAAAGACAGTAATGACATACTTTCCTTTCAGTGAAGCCAATGGGCTTTGTTGCTAATAATTAAAATATATATATATTATATATATAATATATATATTTTCCTACAATCCAGAGCTGCAAATTGGTATCTTATGAAGGGCAAGCTATTCAGGGTGAGTCAAGATATTTTCAGTACAAAATCATACCTTAGATATTGACCATAACTATTTCTTAGGCAAAAGATATATTCTTTTAAAACACAAAGATATAAAGAGTGAGATTTTTCAGACACCAAGATAGGTAAAAGAGGCAGTGTTAAGTACAAATTCCCTTTGTATTTAAGGGAATAGAAATTACTTGTAAATTATGATTGTCTCTTTCATTTTTTTTGTAAAATATCAGTCATATTTGCACATTTCAACATCATTCTGAATTTGGTGGTAACTTTTTTCAAATAGATGTAAATCTTTGTTTTGGAGAAAAATCTCATTTAATAACAAAACCAGCATGCAAGTGATTCACTCTTAGGTGAATCACACAATATAATACCTATAATAATTTTAACATGTTAATAGGTCCATCTAGTCAAGGCTGTGGTTTTTCCAGTAGTCATGTATGGATGTGAGAGCTGGATTATAAAGAAAGCTGAGCCACCAAAGAATTGATGCTTTTGAACTGTGGTGTTGGAGAAGACTCTTGAGAGTCCCTTGGACTGCAAGGAGATCCAACCAGTCCATCCTAAAGGAGATTAGTCCTGGGTGTTCATTGGAAGGACTGATGTTGAAGCTGAGGCTCCAATACTTTGGCCACCTGATACAAAGAGCTGACTCATTTGAAAAGACCCTGATGCTGGAAAAGATTGAAGGCAGGAAGAGAAGGGGACAAACAAAGGATGAGATGGTTGAATGGCATCACCGACTCAATGGACCAGGGTTTGGGTGGACTCTGGGAGTTGGTGATGAACAGGGAGGCTGGGCATGCTGCGGTCCATGGGGTTGCAAAGAATTGGACACGACTGAGTGACTGAACTGAACTGAACTGAACTGAATATATATATACATATATATATATATATATATATAAAACTGTATTTGATGTAAGAATACCTCCAGTAGTGTTCAGTCAATGAATTAGAGCTTTTCTGGTATGAATTTTCCTTTGAATCATTAATTTAAGACTGTTTTGTTCAGAAAATAGACTACATGGCAATATGAACTTTCAAGACCAATTATTTGTACTATACTTCTCAGGTTCAATTTCTGTTGCATCTTGCATACTTATAGAAACTTTACTTTTTGTTGTTTATAGGTTAGACCCATAGCTATTAGATTAGCTTGTGGCTTATGAAAAATATGGTTATAAAAAAATCTCCTTATAATCACAGAAAAAACTCTATCTTGGGAATTTTAATTAAGACACAACAAGAGAATCTACTGAATAGTACTGGGAAATTAGGCAACAGTAACTTAGCTTATATTAATCCTGATGCATGAGGATCATAATTTACAAGTAATTTCTAGCAGTGTCCTAACTTCAGTTATAATCTCTGTGATGCCCAGCCAGAAAACCACGGACACTGCCTCTCAAGCTCCATGACAAGCCCTGTCTGTCTTTAATAATATACACCTATTTTCTGTAGCTAACATGATCCTTAGAAAAAACAATGATGCAAACTCACAATAAAACATTTTTAAATTGGCCACCAGATCCAATTACTGTGTGAACTGTCAGCAATATATCTTATGATGTCTTACCTGACTAATAAACAGCATCATTCTAATTTTTTAAATTCTTGTCCATTATTTGCTTGAAGAAAAAAACAATACACTAAAAATACATTGGGCAAAGATTTTAAGAATTGGTCATTAAACACAGAGTTCCACAAGACTTGTTTATAAAATCCAATTAGTAGAAGTCTGTTGCAGTTTACTTTGAAGAGAATGCTTTGTCAGGCATGCTTATCTCTTATCTCTTTAGCATAGCAATTGTCAAACAATAGGTATTTTGGTCACAGTATTGCTGAAAAAGGGAAAACATCCAATTAACATTCCAAGGAAATGTTTTTACTGCTGCCAAGAGCTAAGATAAATATATAATACAGAAAAAATAATTTTTCAAGATTTTTCTAAGTCATTCTGTCTCTGTTTTAAGAGGAGAGATTCCACTTTGCCTGCATGCTAAGTCGCTTCAGTCACACTTGAATCTGCAAACCTGTGGACAGTGGTGCAACAGGCTCCTTTGTAGATATGGATCCATGGGATCCTCCAGGGCAAGAATACTGGAATGGATTGCCATTTCCTCCTCCAGGGTATCTTCCTGACCCAGGGACAAAACCTGTTTCTCTTATATCTACTGTTTTAGGCAGGAGGGTTCTTTACCACTAGTGCCACCTGGGAAGTTCACTTTATTGTATATTAATTTGCTAGTTTCAGCTTTTTCTCTACTTGTTGTCATTATAATTTACCATTCTTGCAAAGTTGATTAGATTAGGTGACTCAGAGCCAGAAAGCTTTATAAGTTCTAATTTCTTTTCATCTCAATTTGATTCCTTGGAAGTTGAGTA
>NW_017194184.1:0-9455 GCF_001704415.2 Capra hircus
TCTCAGTCCATTCCAGAGGAACATGTTTTCCCTGCCTGCCTGCTCGACTTTCAAGCCGAGGATCGACTCACACCCTGGTGGCAGGTGGACAGCCCTGTGGGAAAGACTCTTGGGAAAGCCTTGAAGGAAAGACTTGAGTGAAAGCTACAGATCCCTTGACCACGCGTTAGGAAGCGTGACACTGCTGCTACAGCTCGGGAGGAAAGCGCACGTGCATGCCCACACTCGAGACGAGGACTGACTTCCCTGGGGAGACTCCAGAAGTACCCCAAGAACCATGTCAGCACTGGAGAGGAATCCTCAGGATCCGGCCTCGACTCCACACAAGGTCTTAGGCCCCGGCATCGACCCAAGAGGAATCCCGAGAGTCCCCCTGGCAACTTGCATGGGGACTGGCCTTTCCTGAGGCCACGAGACCGGGTCCCTGAGGTCCCCGTCGTAATTCGAGAGCACCTGCCGTAACTCGAGAAAATCCAGGAGGTTCTCCCCTACAGCAAAATGAGGCCTATTTCCACTGACGCATCTAGAGGCTAAGCACACCTAACCTCTGGAACTTCCAATGGTTCCTTCACACACTTGCTGCAACTCAAGAGCTTTCCCGACACACCCGTCTACACTCAAAGGAAGCACGAGGGTCCCGCCACATCCAGAGAAGCCCCGATCCCCCTCGAGGCTCCAAAGGAGAGATCTTTTAAATGCTTGCATTTCCCGAGTCGAAGACCTTGTGTTGAGTTGGGACCGGAAACTGAGGATTCCTCTCCAGTGCTGACGTGGATTTTTGGGTACTTCTGGACTCTCCCCAGGGGAGTCAGTCCTCGTCTCGAGTGGGGAAATGCACGTGGGCTTTCCTCCCTAAAGGTGGCAGCAGTGTCATGCTACCCGACGGGTGGATCAAGGGATGTGTGGCTTTCCCTGTAGGATTTCCCATGAGGCTTTCCCACGAGGCTAACACACAGGGCTGTCCCACGTGCCACCGTGGTGTGAGTCGATCCTCGGCGTGACAGTCAAGGCAGTGCAGGTAAAAGAGTTTCCTTTGGAATGGACTCAGTCCTCTGGGGGACTCTTGGATTGGTGGCACGACCCTGGAGTTCCTCTCGCCTTTCCTGTGGAGAGCGCTTCCTCTTGAGATGCGACGGGAATGCCGGGAATTCTTTCCCGACCACGCAGGGAAAGGATCCCTCATCTCGACCTAAGGAGGAAAAGGCCTCCTCTGGATGTGCAAGGGACTCTCGTGCTTCCTCTCGAGTGGAGACGGGTATGTCGGGGAACTTCTTGAGTTGCAGCAAGGGTGTGAAGGACCCTTTGGAAGTTCCAGAGGTTTGGTGTGATTAGCCTCGAGACGCCTCAGCGGAAATGGGCCTCATCTCGCCTGGAGGGGAGAACCTCCTGGAATTTCTCGAGTTGCGGCAGGTGCTCTCGACTTACGACGGGGACCTCAGGGACCCGCTCTGGTGGCCTCAGGAAAGGCCAGTCCCCATGCGAGTTGCTCGGGGGCCTCTCGGGATTTCTCTCCCGTCGGTGCCAGGGCCTAAACCTTCTGTGGAATTGGTGCCGGAACTTGAGGATTCCTGTTCTGTGCTGACATGGATCTTGGGGCACTTCTGGAGTCTCCCCAGGGGAGTCAGTCCTCGTCTCGTGTGGGGGCATGCACGTGCGTTTCCTCCCGAGCTGTAGCAGCGGTGTCATGCTTCCTTCGCGTAGATCAAGGGATATGTGGCTTTCCCTCGAGGCTTTCCCACGAGGTTTTTCCACGAGGCTTTCCCACAGGGCTGTCCCACGTGCCACCTTGGTGTGAGTCGATAATCGGCTTGAAAGTCGAGGCAGTGCAGGGAAAACAGGTTTCCCTGGAATGGACTGAGACATCTGGGGAACTCTGGGAATGGTGGCACGACCCTGGAGTTCCTCTCGCCTTTCCTGCCGAAAGCGCCTCTTCTTGAGATGTGACGGGAACGCCGGGAATTCTTGCCCGAACACGCTGTGAAATGATCCCTCCTCTCGAGCTAGGAGGCGGAAACGGGGCTCTCTGGATGTGGGCGGGACTCTCGTGCTTCCTCTCGAGTGGAGACGGGTATGTCGGGGAACTTCTTGAGTTGCAGCAAGGGTGTGAAGGACCCTTTGGAATTTCCAGAGGTTAGGTGTGATTAGCCTAGAGACGCCTCAGCGGAAATGGGCCTCATCTCGCCTGGAGGGGAGAACCTCCTGGATTTTCTCGAGCTGCGGCAGGTGCTCTCGACTTATGACGGGGACCTCAGGGACCCGCTCTGGTGGCCTCAGGAAAGGCCAGTCCCCATGCGAGTTGCTCGGGGGCCTCTCGAGATTCCTCTCCCGTCGATTCGGGGCCTAAGACCTTGTGTGGAGTCGGTGCCGGAATCTGAGGGTTCCTCTCCAGTGCTGACATGGATCTTGGGATACTTCTGGAGTCTCCCCAGGGGAGTCAGTCCTCGTCTCAAGTGGGGGCATGCACGTGCGCTTTCCTCCCGAGCTGTAGCAGCAGCGTCACGCTTCCCTTCGTGTGGATCAAGGGATCTGTGGCTTTCCCAGTAGGCTTTCCCACGAGGCCTTCCATGAGGCTTTCCCACAGGGCTGTTCCACGTGCCACCGTGGTGTGAGTCGATCCTCAGCTTGAATGCCGTGGCAGTGCAGGGAAAGCATGGAAAACAGGTTTCCCTGGAAAGGACTGAGACATCAGGGGGACTTTGGGTATGGTGGCACGACCCTGGAGTTCCTCTCGCCTTTCCTGTGGAGAGCGCCTCCTCTTGAGATGCGACGGGAACGCCGGAAATTCTTTCCCGTACACGCAGGGAAAGGATCCCTTCTCTCGAGCTAGGAGGCGGAAACGGGGCTCCTCTGGATGTGGGCGGGACCTCGTGCTTCCTCTCGAGTGGAGACGGGTATGTCGGGGAACTTCTTGAGTTGCAGCAAGGGTGTGAAGGACCCTTTGGAAGTTCCAGTGGTTAGGCGTGATTAGCCTTGAGATGTCTCAGCGGAAAGGGGGCCTCATCTCTCCTGGAAGGGAGAACCTCCTGGATTTTCTCTAGTTTCGGCAGGTGCTCTCGACTTACGACGGGGACCTCAGGGACCCGCTCTGGTGGCCTCAGGAAAGGCCAGTCCCCATGCGAGTTGCTCAGGGGCCTCTCGGGATTCCTCTCCCGTCGATGCCGGGGCCTAAGACCTTGTGTAGAGTCGGTGCCAGAAGCTGAGGAGTCCTCTCCAGTGCTGACATGGATCTTGGGATACTTCTTGAGTCTCCCCAGGGCAGTCAGTCCTCGTTACGAGTGGGGGCATGCACGTGCAATTTCCTCCCGAGCTGTAGCAGCAGTGTCACGCTTCCCTTCGCGTAGAACAAGGGATCTGTGGCTTTCCCTCGAGGCTTTCCCACGAGGCTTTCCCACAGGGCTGTCCCACGTGCCACCGTGGTGTGAGTCGATCCTCGGCTTGAAAGTCGAGGCAGTGCAGGGAAAACAGGTTTCCCTGGAATGGACTGAGACATCTGGGGGACTCTGGGAATGGTGGCACGATAATGCAGTTCCTCTCGCGGTTCCTGTGGAGAGCGCCTCCTCTTGAGATGCGACAGGAATGCCGGGGAATTCTTTCCCGACCACGCAGGGAAAGGATCCCTCCTCTCGAGCTAGGAGGCAGGAAACGGGGCTCCTCTGGATGTGGGCCGGGACTCTCGTGCTTCCCTCTCGAGTGGAGACGGGTATGTCGGGGAAATTCTTGAGTTGCAGCAAGGGTGTGAAGGACCCTTTGGACGTTCCAGAGGTTAGGTGTGATTAGCCTCAAGATGCGCAGCGGAAATGGGCCTCATCTCGCCTGGAGGGGAGAACCTCCTAGATTTACTCGAGTTGCGGCAGGTGCTCTGGACCTAAGACGGGGACCTCAGGGACCCGTTTCTGGTGGCCTCAGGAAAGGCCAGTCCCCATGAAAGTTGCCCTGGGGCCTCTCGGGGATTCATCTCCGTCGATGCCGGGGCCTAAGACCTTGTGTGGAGTCGGAGCCGGAACCTGAGGATTCCTCTCCAGTGCTGACGTGGATCTTGGGGTACTTGTGGAGTCTCCCAGGGGAGTCAGTCCTCGTACTCGAGTGGGGGCATCCACTTGCGCTTTGCTCCTGAGCTGTAACAGCAGTGTCATGCTTCCTTTAGCGTGGATCAAGGGATCTGTGGCTTTCCCTCGAGTCTTTCCCTCGAGAATTTCCCACGAGTCTTTCCAAGAGGCTTTCCCACAGGGCTGTCCAACGTGTCACTGTAGTGTGAGTCGACCCTCGGCTTGAAGTTGAGGCAGTGCTGGAAAAACAGGTTTCCCTGGAATGGACGGAGACATCTGGGGGACTCTGGGAATGGTGGCACGAACCTGGAGTTCCTATGGCCTTTACTGTGGAGAGGGCCTCCTCTTGAGATGCGACGGGAACGTCGGGAATTCTTTCCCGACCACGCAGGGAAACGTGTCCCTCCTCTCCAGCTATGAGGCGGTAACGGGGCTCCTCTGGATGTGGGCGGGAACTCGTTCTCCTCTCGAGTGGAGACGGGTATGTCGAGGCACTTTTTGAGTAGCAGCAAGGTGTGACGGACCCTTTGGAAGTTCCAGAGGTTAGTTGTGATTAGCCTCCAGACGCCTCATTGGAAATGGGCCTCATCTTGCCAGGAAGGGAGAACCTCCTGGATGTTCTCGAGTTGGGGCAGGTGCTCTCGTCATACGACGGGGACCTCAGGGACCCGCTCTGGTGGACTCAGGAAAGGCCAGTCCACATGAATGTTGCTCGGGTGTCTCTCGGAATTTCTCTCCCGTCGATGCTGGAGCCCAAAACCTTGTGTGGAGTCGGTGCCGGAAACTGAGGATTCCTCTCCTGTGCTGACATGGATCTTGGGGTACTTCTGGAGTCTCCCCAGGTGAGTCAGTCCTCGTCTCGAGTGGGGGCATGTACGTGCACTTTCCTCCCGAGCTGTAGCAGCAGTGTCACGCTTCCTTTAGCGTGGATCAAGGGATCTGTGGCTTTCCCTCGAGGCTTTCCCAAGAGGCTTTCCCACGAGGCTTTCCCACAGGGCTGCCCACGTGCCACTGTAGTGTGAGTCGACCCTCGGCTTGAAAGTTGAGGCAGTGCTGGGAAAACAGTTTTCTCTGGAATGGACGGAGATATCTGGGGGACTCTCGAAATGGTGGCACAACCCTGGAGTTCCTCTCGCCTTACCTGTGGAGAGCGCCTCCACTTGAGATGCGACGGGAAAGCCGGGAATTCTTTCACAACTACGCGGGGAGGGATCCCTCCTCGCGAGCTATGAGGCCGGAAACGGGGCTCTTCTGGATCTGGGTTGGACTCTCGTGCTTCCTCTGGATTGGAGACGGGTATGTCAGGGAACTTCTTGAGTTGCAGCAAAGGTGTGAAGGACCCTTTGGAAGTTCCAGAGGTTATGTGTGATTAACCTTGAGACCGCACAGCGGAAATGGGCCTCATCTCGCCTGGAGGGGAGAACCTCTTTGATTTTCTCGAGTTACCCCAGGTGCTCTCGACTTACGCCGGGGACCTCAGGGACCCGCTCTGGTGGCCTCAGGAAAGGACAGTCCCCATGCAAGTTGCTCAGGGGCCCCTCGGATTCCTCTCCCGTCGATGCCGGGGCCTAAGGCCTTGTGGGGAGTCCGGTGCCGGAACCTGAGGATTCCTCTCCAGTGCTTACAAGGATCTTGAGGTACTTCTGGAGTATCCCCAGGGGAGTCAGTCCTCGTCTCGAGTGGGGGCATGCACGTGCGCTTTCCTCCCGAGCTGTAGCAGCAGTGTCACGCTTTCCGTTCGAGTGGATCATGGGCCTGTGGCGTTCCATCGAGGCTTTCCTCGAGGGTTTCCCACAGGGCTGTCCCACGTTGCTCCGTGGTGTGAGTTGATCCTCGGCTTGAAAGTCGAGGCAGTGCAGGGAAAACAGGTTTCCCTGGAATGGACTGAGACATTTGGGGGACTCTGGGAATGGTGGCATGACCCTGGAGTTCCTCTCGCCTTTCCTGTGGAGAGCGCCTCCACTTGAGATCAGACGGGAACGCCGGCAATTCTTTCCCGAACACGCAGGGAAAGGATCCCTCCTCTCGAGCTATGAGGCGGAAACGGGGCTCCTCTGGATGTGGGCGGGACTCTCGTGCTTCCTCTCGAGTGAAAACGGGTATGTCCGGGAACTTCTTGAGTTGCAGCGAGGGTGTGAAGGACCCTTTGGAAGTTCCAGAGGTTATGTGTGATTAACCTTGAGACCCCACAGCGGAAATGGGCCTCATCTCGCCTGGAGGGGAGAACCTCCTGGATTTTCTCGAGCTGCGGCAGGTGCTGTCGACTTACGATGGGGACTTCAGGGACCCGATCTGGTGGCCTCAGGAAAGGCCAGTCCCCATGCGAGTTGCTCGGGGGCCTCTTGGGTTTCCTCTCCCGTCGATGCCGGGGCCTAAGACCTTGTGTGGAGTCGGTGCCGGAACGTGAGGATTCCTCTCCAGTGCTGACATGGATCATGGGGTACTTCTGGAGTCTCCCCAGGTTAGTCAGTCCTAGTCTCGAGTGGGGGCATGCACGTTCAATTTCCTCCCGATCTGTGGAAGCAGTGTCATACTTCCGTTAGCGTGTATCAAGGGATCTGCAGCTTTCCCTCGAGGCTTTCCAATGAGGCTTTCCCTCGAGGATTTTCCTCAGGGCTGTCCCACGTGCCACCGTGGTGTGAGTCGATCCTCGGCTTGAAAGTCGAGGCAGTGGAGGGAAAACAGGTTTCCCTGGAATTGACAGAAATATCTGGGGGACTCTGGGAATGGTGGAACGACCCTGGAGTTTCTCTCGCCTTTCCTGTGGAGAGGGCCTCCTCTTGAGATGCGACTGGAACGCCGGGAATGCTTTACAGACCACGCAGGTAAAGGATCCCTCCTCTCGAGCTATGAGGTGGAAACGGTGCTCCTCTGAAAAGTGGGCGGGAAGATCTTGATACTCTCGAGTGGAGCGGGTATGTCGGAGAACTTCTTGAGTTGCAGCAAGGGTGTGAAGGACCTTTGGAAGTTCCAGAGGTTAGGTGTGATTAGCCTCCAGACGCCTCAGCGCAAATGGGCCTCATCTCGCCTTTAAGGACGCCAAGATCCATGTCAGCACTGGAGAGGAATCCTCAGGTTCCGGCACCGACTCCACACAAGGTCTTAGGCCCCGGCATCGACGGGAGAGGAATCCCGAGAGGCCCCCGAGAAACTCGCATGGGGAATGGCCTTTCCTGAGGCCACCAGAGCGGGTCCCTCAGGTCCCCGTCTTAAGTCGAGATCACCTGTCCCAACTCGAAAAAATCCAGGAGGTTCTCCCCTCCAGGCGAGATGAGGCCCATTTCCGCTGAGGCGTCTCGTGGCTAATCACACCTAAACCTCTGGAACTTCCAAAGGGTTATTCACACCCTTGCTGCAACTCAAGAAGTTCCCCGACATACCCGTCTCCACTCGAGAGGAAGCACGAGAGTCCCGCCCACATCCAGAGGAGCCCCGTTTCCGCCTCACAGCTAGAGAGGAGGTATCCTTTCCCTGCGTGGTCGGGAAAGAATTCCCGGTCTTCCCGTCACAACTCAAGAGGAGGCGCTTTCAACAGGAAAGGTGAGAGTAACTCCAGGGTCGTGCCACCATTCCCAGAGTACCCCAGATATCTCAGTCCATTCCAGGGAAACCTGTTTTCCCTGCACTGCCTCGACTTTCAAGCCGAGGATCGACTCACAGCACGGTGGCACGTGGGATAGCCCTGTGGGAAAGCCTCGTGAGAAAGTCTCATGGGAAAGCCTCGAGGGGAAAGCCACTGATCCCTTGATCCACTCGACGGGAAGAATGACACTGCTGCTACAGCTCGGGAGGAAAGCGCTCTTCAATGCCCCCACTCGAATGAGGACTGACTCCCCTGGGGAGACTCCGAAGTACCCCAAGATCCATGTCAGCACTGGAGAGGAATCCTCAGGTTCCAGGACCGACCCACACAAGTTCTTAGGCCCCGGAATCGACGGGAGAGGAATCCCGAGAGGCCACCGAGCAACTCGCATGGGGACTGGCCTTTCCTGCGGCCACCAGAGCGGGTGCCTGAGGTCCCCGTCGTAAGTCGAGAGCACCTGTTGCAATTCGAGAAAATCCAGGAGGTTCTCCCCTCCAGGCAAGATGAGGCGCATTTAGCTGAGGCGTCTAGAGGCTAAATGCCACCTAACATCTGGAACTTCGAAAATGTCCTTCACACCCTTTCTGCAACTGAATAAGTTCCCCGACATACTCGCCTCGACTCGAGAGGAAGCACGAGAGTCCCCCCCACATCCAGAGGACCCCGTTTCCGCCTCCTAGCTCGAGAGGAGGGATCCTTTCCCTGCGTGGTCGGGGAAAGAATTCCCGGCGTTCCAGTCGCATCTCAAGACGACGCGCTCTCCACAGGAAAGGCAAGAGGAACTCCAGGGTGGTGCAACCATTCCCAGAGTCCCCCAGATGTCTCAGTCCATTCCAGGGAAACCTGTTTTCCCTGCACTGCCTCGAATTTCTAGCCAAGGATCGACCCACACCACGGTGGCACGTAGGACAGCCCTGTGGGAAAGCCTCGTGGGAAAGCCTCTTGGGAGAGCCTCGGGGGAAAAGCCACAGATCCCTTGATCCACGGGAAGGGAAGGTGACACTGCTGCTACAGCCTCCAGAGGAAAGCGCACGTGGAGGCCCCCAGTCGAGACGAGGACTCCCGCCCCTGAGGAGACTCCAGAAGTACCCCAAAATCCATGTCGGGACTGGAGAGCAATCCTCAGGTCCGTCACCGACTCCACACAAGGTCTTAGGCCCCAGGCGATCGACAGGAGAGGAAATCGAGAGGCACCCAAGCAACTCGCATGGGACTGTCCTTTCCTGAGGCCACCAGAGCGGGTCCCTGGGGTCCCCCATCGTAAGTGGAGATCACCTGCCGCAACTCGGGAAAATCCAGGAGGTTCTCCCCTCCAGGCGAGATGAGGCCCATTGCGATGAGGCGTCTCGAGGCTAATCACACCTAACCTCTGGAACTTCCAAAGGGTCCTTCACACCCTTGCCTGCAACTCAAAGAAGTTCCCCGACATACCCGTCTCTACCGAGAGGAAGCATGCGAGTCCCCCCACATCCAGAGGAGACGCGTTTCTGCCTCCTAGCTCGAGAGGAGGGATCCTTTCCGTGCGTGCTCGGGAAAGAATTCCCGGTGTTCCCGTCGCATCTCAAGAGGAGGCGCTCTCCACAGGAAAGTCGAGGGGAACTCCAGGGTCGTGCCACCATTCCCAGAGTCCCCCAGATGTCTCAGTCCATTCCAGGGAACCTGTTTTCCCTGCACTGCCTCGACTTTCAAGCCGAGGATCGACTCACATCACGGTGACACGTGGGACAGCCCTGTGGGAAAGCCTCGTGGGAAAGCCTCCGTGGGAAAGCCTCGAGGAAAGCCACAGATTCCTTGATCCCGCGAAGGGAAGCACGACACTGCTGCTA
>NW_017194185.1:0-9454 GCF_001704415.2 Capra hircus
CACAAAAGGTATTAGCCCGGCATGGACTGGAGAGGAATCACGAGTGGCCCCGAGCAACTCGATGGAATGGCCTTTCCTGAGGCCACCAGAGAGGGTCTCTGAGGTTCCGTCGTAAGTCGAGAGCACCTGCCGCAGCTCGAGAACATCCAGGAGGTTCTCCCCTACAGGCGACATGAGGCCCATTTCCGCTGAGGCGTCTTGAGACTAATCACACCTAACCTCTGGAACTTCCAAAGGGTCCTTCACACACTTGCTGCAAGTCAAGAAGTTCCCCGACATGCCCGTCTCCACTCGAGAGGAAGCACGAGAGTCCCGCCACATGCAGAGGAGCCCCGTTTCCGTCTCCTAGCTCGAGAGGAGGGATCCTTTCCCTGCGTGGTCGGGAAAGAATTCCCGGCGTTCCCGTCGCATCTCAAGAGGAGGCGCTCTCCACAGGAAAGGCGAGAGGAACTCCAAGGTCGTGCCACCATTCCCAGAGTCAACCAGATGTCTCAGTCCTTTCCAGGGAAACCTGTTTTCCCTGCACTGCCTCGACTTTCAAGCCGAGATTCGACTCACACCACGGTGGCACGTGGGGACAACCCTGCGGGAAAGCCTCGTGGGAAAGCCTCGTTGGAAAGTCTCGAGGGAAAGCCCCTGATCCCTTGATCCACGCGATGGGAAGCATGACACTGCTGCTACAGCTAGGGAGGAAAGCGCACGTGCGTGCCCCAACTCGAGACGAGGACTGACTCCCCTGGGGAGACTCCAGAATTACCCCAAGATCCACGTCAGCACTGGAGAGTAATGCTCAGGTTCCGGCACTGACTCCACACAAAGTCTTAGGCCCTGGCATCGACGGGAGAGGAATCCCGAGAGGTCCCGAGCAACTCTCATGGGGACTGGCCTTTCCTGAGGCCACCAGAGCGGGTCCCTGAAGTCCCCGTCTTAAGTCGATAGCACCTGCCGCAACTCGAGAAAATCCAGGAGGTTCTCCCTCCAGGCGAGATGAGGCCCATTTCCGCTGAGGCGTCTCGAGGCTAATCACACCTAACCTCTGGAACTTCCAAAGGGTCCTTCACACCCTTGCTGGAACTCAAGAAGTTCCCCGACATACCCGTCTCCACTCGAGAGGAAGCACGAGAGTCCCGCCCACATCCAGAGGAGCCCCGTTTCCGCCTCCTAGCTCGAGAGGAGGGATCCTTTCCCTGCGTTGTCGGGAAAGAATTCCCGGCGTTCCCGTCGCATCTCAAGAGGAGGCGCTCTCCACAGGAAAGGCGAGAGGAACTCCAGGTTCGTGCTACCATTCCAGAGTCCCCAAATGTCTGCGTCCATTCCAGGGAAACCTGTTTTCCCTGCACTGCCTTGACTTTCAAGCCGAGGATCGACTCACATCACGGTCGCACGTGGGACAGTCCTGTGGGAAAGCCTCGTGGGAAAGCCTCGTGGGAAAGCCTCGAGGGAAAGCCACAGATCCCTTGATTCACGCGAATGGAAGCGCGACACTGCTGCTACAGCTCGGGAGGAAAGCGCACGTGCATTCCCACACTCGAGACGAGGGCTGACTCCACTGGGGAGACTCCAGAAGTACCTCAAGGTCCATGTCAGCACTGGAGAAGAATCCTCAGGTTCCGGCACCCACTCCACACAAGATATTAGGCCCCGGCATCGACGGGAGAGGAATCCTGAGAGGCCGCGAGCTACTCGCATGGGGACTGGCCTTTCCTGAGGCCACCAGAGCGGTTCCCTGGGGTCCCCGTCGTAAGTAGAGAGCACCTGCCACAACTAGAGAAAATCCACGAGGTTCTCCCTCCAGGCGAGATGAGGCCCATTTCCACTGAGCGTGTCGAGGCTAATCACACCTAACCTCTGGAACTTCCAAAAGGTCCTTCACACCCTTGCTGCAACTCAAGAAGTTCCCCGACATAGCCGTCTCCACTGGAGAGGAAGCACGAGAGCCCCACCCACATACACAGTAGCCCCATTTCTGCCTCCTAGCTCGAGAGGGGATCCTTTCCCTGCGTGGTCGGGAAAGAATTCCCGGCGTTCCCGTCGCATCTCAAGAGGAGGCGCTCTCCACAGGAAAGGCGAGAGGAACTCCAGGGTCGTGCCACCATTCCTAGAGTCCCCCAGATGTCTCCGTGCATTCCAGGGAAACCTGTTTTCCCTGCACTGCCTCAACTTTCAAGCCGAGGATCGACTCACACCACGGTGGCACGTGGGACAGCCCTATGTGAAAGCGTCGTGGGAAAGCCCGTGATACCTTGATCCACGCGATGTGAAGCACGGCACTGCTGCTACAGCTCGGGAGGAAAGCCCACGTGCATGCCCCCACTCGAGACGAGGACTGACTCCCCTGGGGAGACTGCAGAAGAACCCCAAGATCCATGTCTGCACTGGAGAAGAATCCTCAGGTTCCGGCACCGACACCACACAAGGTCTTAGGCCCGGCGTCGACGGGAGAGGAATCCCGAGAGGCCCATGAGCAACTCGGATGGGGACTGGCCTTTCCTGAGGCCACCAGAGCGGGCCCCTGAGGTCCTCGTCGTAAGTCGAGAGCACCTGCTGCAACTCCAGAAAATCCAGGAGGTTCTCCCCTCCAGGCGAGATGAGGCCCATTTCCGCTGAGGCGTCTCGAGGCTAATCACACCTAACCTCTGGAACTTCCAAAGGGTCCTTCACACCCTTGCTGCAACTCAAGAAGTTCCCCGACATACCCGTCTCCACTCGAGAGGAAGCACGAGAGTCCCGCCCACATCCAGAGGAGCCCCGTTTCCGCCTGCTAGCTCGAGAGGAGGGTTCCTTTCACTTCGTGCTCAGGAAAGAATTCCCGGCGTTCCCGTCCCATCTCAAGAGGAGGCACTCTCTACAAGAAAGGCGAGAGGAACTCCAGGTTCGTGCCACCATTCCCAGAGTCCCCCAGATGTCTCAGTCCATTCCAGGAAAACTGTTTTCCCTGCACTGCCTCGATTTCAAGCCGAGGATCGACTCACAACATGGTGGCACATGGGACAGCCTGTGGGAAAGCGTCTTGGAAGCCTCGTGGAAAGCCTCGAGGAAAACCACAGATCCCTTGATACCACGAAGGGAAGCGTGACACTGCTGCTACAGCTCGGGAGGAAGCGCACATCCATGCCCCACTCGAGATGAGGACTGACTGCCCCTGGGGAGACTCCAGAGTAACCTAAAGATCCATTCTGACTGGAGAGGAAACCTCAGGTTCCGGCACTGATCCACACAAGTTTAGGCCCAGCATCGACGGAGTGGAATTCCGAGAGCCCCCGAGCAACTCGCATGGGACTGGCCTTTCCTGAGGCCACAGAGCGGTCGCCTGAGGTCCCCGTAGTAAGTCGAGAGCACCTGCCGCAACTCGAGAAAATCCAGGAGTTCTCCCTTCCAGGCGAGATGAGGCCATTTCCACTGAGGCGTCTCAGCTAATCACACTAACCTCTGGAATTCCAAAGGGTCCTTCACACCTTGCTGCAACTCAAGAAGTTCCCCGACATACCGTCCTCCACTCGAGAGAAGAACGAGAGTCCCGCCACATCCAGAGGAGCCCTGTTTCCGACTCTAGCTCGAGAGGAGGATCCTTTCCCTGCCGTGGTCGGGAAAGAATTCCCGAGTTCCCGTCACTCTCAAGAGGAGGCGCTCTCCACAGAAAGGCAGAGAACTCCAGGGTCGTGCCACCATTCCAGAGTCCCCAGATGTCTCAGTCCATTCCAGGGAAA
This sequence comes from Capra hircus, assembly GCF_001704415.2. NCBI lineage: Eukaryota > Metazoa > Chordata > Mammalia > Artiodactyla > Bovidae > Capra > Capra hircus. The sequence goes on from NW_017194185.1 coordinate 3,708, forward strand.
CCTGTTTCCCTGCACTGCCTCGACTTTCAAGCGAGGATCGACTCACACCACAGTGGCACGTGGACAGCCCTGGGAAATCGTGGGAAAGCCTCGTGGGAAAGCCTCGAGGAAAGCCCAGATCCTTGATCACGGAAGGGAAGCGCGACACAGCTGCTACAGCTCGGGAGGAAAGCGCACGTGCATGCCCCCACTGAGACTAGGATTGCTCCCCTGGGAGACTCCAGAAGTACCCAAGATCCATGTCAGCACTGGAGAGGAATGCCTCAGGTTCAGGCACCGACTACCACACAAGGTCTTAGGCCCCGCATCGACGGGAGGAATTCCGAGAGAGCCCCCGAGCAACCTCGCATGGGGACTGGCCTTTCCTGAGGCCCACCAGAGCGGGTCCCTGAGGTCCCTGCTAAGTCGAGAGCACTGCCCAACTGAGAAAATCCAGAGGTTCTCCCCTCCAGGCGAGATGAGGCCATTTTCCATGAGCGTCTGGAGGTAATCACTCTAACATCTGGAACTTCCAAAGGGTCTTCACACCCTTGCTGCAACTCAAGAAGTTCCCGAAATACCCGTCTCCACTCGAGAGGAACACGAGAGTCCCCAATCCAGAGGAGCCCGTTTCCGCCTCCTAGCTCGAGAGGAGGATCCTTTCCCTGCGTGTCGGGAAAGAATTCTAGCGTTCCCGTCGCATCTCAAGAGGAGGCCGCTCTCCACAGGAAAGGCGAGAGAACTCCAAGGTCGGCCCCATTCCAGAGTCCCCAGATGTCTCAGTCCATTCCAGGAAACCTGTTTTCCCTGCACTGCCTCGACTTTCAAGCCGAGGATCGACTCACACCACGGTGGCAACTGGACAGCCTGTGGGAAAGCCTCGTGGGAAAGCCTCGAGGAAAGCCCTGATCCCTTGATCCACCGAAGGGAAGCGTGACACTGCTGCTACAGCTCGGGAGGAAGCGCACGTGCATGCCCCACTCGAGACGAGGAGTGACTCCACTGGGGAGACTCCAGAAGTACCCAAGATCCATGTCAGCACTGGAGAGGATGCTCAGGTTCCGGCACCCGACTCCACACAAGATCTTAGCACCGCATAGATGGGAGGGAATCCGAGAGGCCTCGAGCAACTCGCATGGGACTGGCCTTTCTGAGGCCACCAGAGCGGGTCCTGAGGTCCCCGTCTAAGTCGAGAGCACTGCGAAACTCGAGAAATCCAGGAGGTTTTCCCCTCCAGCGAGATGAGGCCCATTTCCGCTGAGGCGTCTCAGGCTAATCACACCTAACTCTGGAACTTCCAAAGGATCCTTCACACCCTTGCTGCAATCAAGAAGCTCCCCGAATACCCGTCTCCACTGAGAGGAAGCACAGAGTCCCGGCACATCCAGAGAGCCCCGTTTCCCTCCTAGCTCGAGAGGAGGGATCCTTTCCCTGCGTGGTCGGAAAGATTTCCGGCGTTCCCGTCGCATCTCAAGAGGAGGCGCTCTCCACAGGAAAGGCGAGAGAACTCCAGGTCGTGCCCATTCCAGAGACCCAGATGTCTCCGTCCATTCCAGGGAAACCTGTTTCCCTGCACTGCCTCGACTTTCAAGCCGAGGATCGACTCACACCACGGTGGCACGTGGGACAGCCCGTAGGAAAGCCTCGCTGAAAGCCTCTGGGAAAGCCTCGAGGAAAGCCCTGATCCCTTGATCCACGCGAAGGGAAGCGTGACACTGCTGCTACAGCTCGGAGGAAACGCACGTGCATGCCCCACTCGAGACGAGGACTGACTCCCTGGAGACTCCAGAAGTACCCAAGATCCATGTCAGCACTGGAGAGGAATCCTCAGGTTCCGCACGACTCCACACAAGGTCTTAGGCCCCGGCATCGAGGGAGAGGAATCCCGAGAGGCCCCGAGCAACTCGCATGGGACTGGCCTTTCCTGAGGCCACCAGAGCGGGTCCTGAGGTCCCCGTCGTAAGTCGAGAGCACCTGCGCAACTCGAGAAAATCCAGGAGGTTCTCCCTCCAGGCGAGATGAGGCCATTTCCGCTGAGACTCTCGAGGCTAATCACACCTACCTCTGGAACTTCCAAAGGGTCCTTCACACCCTTGCTGCAACTCAAGAAGTTCCCCGACATACCGTCTCACTCGAGAGGTAGCACGAGAGTCCCGCCCACATCCAGAGGAGCCCGTTTCCGCCTCCTAGCTCGAGAGGAGGGATCCTTTCCTGCGTGTTGGGAAAGAATTCCTAGCGTTCCTGTCTCATCTCAAGAGGAGCGCTCTCCACAGGAAAGGCGAGAGGAACTCCAGGTCGGCCCATTCCAGAGTCCCCAGATGTCTCAGTCCATTCCAGGGAAACCGTTTTCCCGCACGCCTCGACTTTCAAGCCGAGGATCGACTCACACGGCAGGCACGTTGGGCACCCTGTGGAAAGCTCGTGGCAAAGCCTCGTGGGAAAGCCTCGAGGAAAGCCACAGATCCCTTGATCCACGCGAAGGGAAGCGTGACACTGCTGCTACAGCTCGGAGAAAGCGCACGTGCATGCCCCACTCGAGACGAGGACTGACTCCCTGGGGAGATCCAGAAGTACCCAAGATCATGTCAGCACTGGAGAGGAATCCTCAGTTCCGCACGACTCCACACAAGGTCTTAGGCCCCGGCATCGACGGAGAGGATCACGAGGGCCCCCGAGCAACTCGCATGGGGATGGCCTTTCCTGAGGCCACCAGAGCGGGTCCTGAGGTTCCCGTCGTAAGTCGAGAGCACCTGCGCACTCGAGAAATCCAGGAGGTTCTCCCTACAGGACATGAGGCCCATTCCGCTAGCGTCTCGAGACTAATCACACCTAACTCTGGAACTTCCAAAGGGTCCTTCACACCTTGCTGCAACTCAAGAAGTTCCCCGACATACCCGTCTCCACTCGAGAGGAAGCACGAGAGTCCCGCCCACATGCAGAGGAGCCCCGTTTCCGTCTCTAGCTCGAGAGGAGGATCCTTTCCCTGCGTGGTCGGAAAGAATTCCCGGCGTTCCCGTCCCATCTCAAGAGGAGGCGCTCTCCACAGAAAGGCGAGAGGAACTCCAGGGTCGTGCCACCATTCCAGAGTCACCAGATGTCTCAGTCCTTTCCAGGAAACCTGTTTTCCCTGCACTGCCTCGATTTCAAGCCGAGATTCGACTCACACCACGGTGGCACGTGGGACAGCCCTGGGGAAAGCCTCGTGGAAAGCCTCGTGGAAAGCCTCGAGGGAAAGCCTGATCCTGATCCACGCGATGGGAAGCATGACACTGCTGCTACAGCTCAGGAGGAAAGCGCACGTGCTGCCCCAACTCGAGACGAGGACTGACTCCCCTGGGGAGACTCCAGAATACCCAAGATCCATGTCAGCACTGGAGAGAATGCTCAGGTTCCGGCACTGACTCCACACAAGTCTTAGGCCCGCATCGACGGGAGAGGAATCCGAGAGGCCCCGAGCAAACTCTGCATGGGACTGGCCTTTCCTGAGGCCACCAGAGCGGGTCCCTGAGTCCCCGTCTTAAGTCGAGAGCACCTGCCGCAACTCGAGAAAATCCAGGAGGTTCTCCCCTCCAGGCGAGATGAGGCCCATTTCCGCTGAGGCGTCTCGAGGCTAATCACACCTAACCTCTGGAACTTCCAAAGGGTCCTTCACACCCTTGCTGGAACTCAAGAAGTTCCCCGACATACCCGTCTCCACTCGAGAGGAAGCACGAGAGTCCGCCCACATCAGAGGAGCCCGTTTCCGCTCCTAGCTCGAGAGGAGGGATCCTTTCCCTGCGTGGTCGGAAAGAATTCCCGCGTTCCGTCGCATCTCAAGAGGAGGCGCTCTCCACAGGAAAGGCGAGAGGAACTCCAGGTCGTGCACCATTCCAGAGTCCCCAAATGTCTCGTCCATTCCAGGGAAACCTGTTTTCCCTGCACTGCCTCGACTTTCAAGCCGAGGATCGACTCACACACGGTGCACGTGGGACAGCCTGTGGGAAAGCCTCGTGGGAAAGCCTCGTGGGAAAGCCTCGAGGGAAAGCCACAGATCCCTTGATTCACGCGAATGGAAGCGCGACACTGCTGCTACAGCTCGGGAGGAAAGCGCACGTGCATTCCCACACTCGAGACGAGGGCTGACTCCACTGGGGAGACTCCAGAAGTACCTCAAGGTCCATGTCAGCACTGGAGAAGAATCCTCAGGTTCCGGCACCCACTCCACACAAGATATTAGGCCCCGGCATCGACGGGAGAGGAATCCTGAGAGGCCGCGAGCTACTCGCATGGGGACTGGCCTTTCCTGAGGCCACCAGAGCGGTTCCCTGGGGTCCCCGTCGTAAGTAGAGAGCACCTGCCACAACTAGAGAAAATCCACGAGGTTCTCCCCTCCAGGCGAGATGAGGCCCATTTCCACTGAGGCGTGTCGAGGCTAATCACACCTAACCTCTGGAACTTCCAAAAGGTCCTTCACACCCTTGCTGCAACTCAAGAAGTTCCCCGACATAGCCGTCTCCACTGGAGAGGAAGCACGAGAGCCCCACCCACATACACAGTAGCCCCATTTCTGCCTCCTAGCTCGAGAGGAGGGATCCTTTCCCTGCGTGGTCGGGAAAGAATTCCGGCGTTCCCGTCGCATCTCAAGAGGAGGCGCTCTCCACAGGAAAGGCGAGAGGAACTCCAGGGTCGTGCCACCATTCCTAGAGTCCCCCAGATGTCTCCGTGCATTCCAGGGAAACCTGTTTTCCCTGCACTGCCTCAACTTTCAAGCCGAGGATCGACTCACACCACGGTGGCACGTGGGACAGCCCTATGTGAAAGCGTCGTGGGAAAGCCCGTGATACCTTGATCCACGCGATGTGAAGCACGGCACTGCTGCTACAGCTCGGGAGGAAAGCCCACGTGCATGCCCCCACTCGAGACGAGGACTGACTCCCCTGGGGAGACTGCAGAAGAACCCCAAGATCCATGTCTGCACTGGAGAAGAATCCTCAGGTTCCGGCACCGACACCACACAAGGTCTTAGGCCCCGGCGTCGACGGGAGAGGAATCCCGAGAGGCCCATGAGCAACTCGGATGGGGACTGGCCTTCCTGAGGCCACCAGAGCGGGCCCCTGAGGTCCTCGTCGTAAGTCGAGAGCACCTGCTGCAACTCCAGAAAATCCAGGAGGTTCTCCCCTCCAGGCGAGATGAGGCCCATTTCCGCTGAGGCGTCTCGAGGCTAATCACACCTAACCTCTGGAACTTCCAAAGGGTCCTTCACACCCTTGCTGCAACTCAAGAAGTTCCCCGACATACCCGTCTCCACTCGAGAGGAAGCACGAGAGTCCCGCCCACATCCAGAGGAGCCCCGTTTCCGCCTGCTAGCTCGAGAGAGGAGGGTTCCTTTCACTCGTGCTCAGGAAAGAATTCCCGGCGTTCCCGTCCATCTCAAGAGGAGGCACTCTCTACAAGAAAGGCGAGAGGAACTCCAGGTTCGTGGCCACCATTCCCAGAGTCCCCCAGATGTCTCAGTCCATTCCAGGGAAAACCTGTTTTCCCTGCACTGCCTCGAATTTCAAGCCGAGGATCGACTCACAACATGGTGGCACATGGGACAGCCCTGTGGGAAAGCGTCTTGGGAAAGCCTCGTGGGAAAGCCTCGAGGGAAATCCACAGATCCCTTGATCCACACGAAGGGAAGCGTGACACTGCTGCTACAGCTCGGGAGGAAAGCGCACATCCATGCCCCAACTCGAGATGAGGACTGACTGCCCTGGGAAGACTCCAGACGTAACCTAAGATCCATG